>NC_053431.1:46484746-46586257 GCF_007990345.1 Gossypium hirsutum | reverse complement strand
GCAATACGTGTTGAAGTGCATGTGTGAGGCCCAACAAATTTTTTTATCTCCCACATTTGCGACTTCTGGATAAATGCAGCTCGTACCCATCGATAGCAGCCTTTCGCCGACTTCCAACACTCGCTAATATATATGTCGATTTAGACACAGCGACTTTTTAGTCCACTGATATATTCATGCTATACTGCTTAAAGAAAAATGCGCACTCTTCCTTACTTTCAAATCTTTGGCCCATGAACAACTCCTCAGGACTAGAATCTATGGCCAATCGACGAGTAGGTAGTATTTCAGGGTACTCCAGAAACTTGGCCGCGTGTGCTGCATTGGGGTATATCCGTGACATGTGTGCCCCAGGATTATTGTGTATCACAATATGACGAATCTAGTTCCTAACTGAATACACGTTAATGTTTCCATTGTCATTCACGCATTTGTCATCAATATCATCTAGGACCCCGTCCACGTCGTCCACGTCAGGATCACTATTACTATCAACCTCGTGATCAGAAGTATCACTACTATGGTATACATCATCATCAACCACATCAATCTTGGGTGCAGCATTAAGATCGATGTTGATCCCACAAATAGTCAATTGACTATCAATGTACGATATCAAAACGACCATACACAGCTCTTGAGCTCAGAGCGGGATCTTCAGTTGGCTCCATACCAACTAACTCAGCAAATAACTGAATAGCTGTATTTTGGTTTATCCGAGTCCCACAATAAAGAGCGACCGTTCTCTCCACTTTTTCATCGTCTACATGTTCCATTTCTGTGAATTTTATAGGATCCGTCGAAATTAGAAACTTGTAAAAAAGTTTCGAAATCCTTCTCCCACAACATTTATCAATTTTTACACTAATCATTTCCTTTATATCATCAAAAGGGATATTTTTATTAAATCATATTACTATTTGTTGGCGACATTCAAATATACATCCCACAGTTGTTGTCAAAATTTCTCTATTGAAATAAACGCATACAAAAAACTGATTCTCCATCTTCAATACTAGATCTGTTAAAAAAAATTCAAAATTCTCAAAACAATTTCGAATAGCAAAAAAGTTACTTATATAAAAATTTTAATGAATAAAAAGAAACCAAAATTATAACAATATGCAAAATTTTTCATTCAGAAGCTAACAAAATAAATAACCTAACAAAATGACTTTCAAATAACAAAATTGCTAACAAAACTTTCCATTCTATTTAAAAAGAATTAAACTAAAATACCTTATCATTCTTTTTTGTTTTCCTTTCTTTCTTTCTTCTCCTTATCTTCTTACTTCTGTTCTGCTAATTATTTTGGAATTCTCCTACTCATTTCATATTCAGGTGAGTTTAAATAGGCAAAAAATTAAGCACTGGTGCGGCCTATAATATAGGAGTCACCAGTGGCGCCTACCAGATAGGCACCACCTATCCCATACCACCATTTTATATATACATGATTCATGCACTATATCCGAAAAAAATAATATATAGTGGTGCCGTCTATGAAAAAGACACCACTATTAAAATAATATTTTTTATAAATTTTTTTTTTATAAAAAGGGTGGTGGCGCCTATGAGAAAGGCTCCACCCAAAAAACACACCATTTTCGTAATTAATCCCACTGACAACCCATTTCAGAAATTAATTTTTTATATTATTTATGTAAATTAACACTTAGCTTATCAACTCCATTAGTCCTTTAAATTGTTTGAACTAAAGTTGGATAATATTTAAAGTTAGAGATAAAAATATGAATGGTGAGATAATGCAATTCATATCGCTAATACTGATAATCAGGCTAAATCTATGTTTATTACAAAAAGTATAGTTTAACTAAAAAATTGAACTTTTAAAAAAAATTATATTTCATACATTGTTAGTCTATAATTTTAGAGGTTACTAATGAAAAAGAGGTAAAAGTAATATGAATGTCTTTTTATTAATAATCAAATTGCATTTTGCCCATTGTACTTAAAACATGAGTAAATTAGTACTTATACTTTAGATCAAAGAGCAAACTAATCATTCTGTTGAAATTTTCATCTATTCTACTATTAAAAACTTATCTTTGTATGTTAGCATAAGATATATGTGACATGCCACGTGCCACTGTTTAGTTATTCTATCATTCAAACCAACTTTTAACAATAGAACTGGATAAAATTTATAATAAAAAGAAAACCAATTTGTTACTTAATCTAATGTAAATGGACTAATTTGCCTATTTTTTAGTAAAGAGGGTAAAATGTAATTTGAGTCTTAATACATGGACTTCCATGATATTTTTACCATGAAAAGGATAATGAGAAATTGTATAGAGACATGAATAAAAATAGATGTACTTTTGAAGATTTAATGAGTGTAAATATATTTATAGGTGTAGTGAGAAATAACTTGGCATGTTTAAATCTTTTGGTAATAATAAGTCTCATATTCAAAGTTGGCCCTTGATGGTATTTACTTATTGAACAAGATAAAAGTTAAATAAGCAGAAAAAGGGGGAACGAGTATCGGATAGCAATACTAAAGTTCAAATTTCTTGCTTAGCAAACTGCATATAACATTACACTGCTCCACCTCCGTTTTTAATTCTTCCTTTTACCATATCTAAAATTTTCTGGTTTCTGAGAACTGTTAAATATTGGAAATGTTACCCAAAATACAAAGGGCTAAGGCCCAATGCCTAACAAACCTCAGAGGATCTCACTTTTTAGGGATGCTTACACTACAAATATTTTAATTGAGTCGATGAGTTATCAGTAGTCGGTTGTCATCCATACACGTGTCATCAATGGGTTCTTACACATGTTGGGTTTCTTTTTCTTTTTAATAGCTTTTTTGTTCTTACTCATTTTATTTTTTTAATAAATAAATACAAATAGTAATTTATATTATTATTATTATTTTTTTATCTTTTATGTCTATTTTGGAAACGCAAAACTAACATTTATTTATTATAATAACGTATACCATAATTAAAGTATTTTTAATTTATAATTAATTAAAAATATTTAGTTTTATTGATTAATTACTTTTTTCCTTAATAGAAAAAAGAAAAAAAAACATATGCTAATTTAAATTAGATATTTTATAAATAATTTATTAAATATATTCATTTCCATTAATTTTATATTTCCCCCCTTTTTTCTCGCTTTTCTCTTTTATTTTATTTCTACAAATAAAATAATTTTGTAGAAAAAAATTATTTATAAAATATACTTTTTTACTTTACTTAATTATGAATATGTTTTATTCATCTTATTTTTCTAATTAAATTAATGCGAATAAAATATATATTAATGTTTGCAATTTTTTATATTTATTAATAAATAGATAAATATATATAGAGAGAGAGAGAGGTTCGATCAAATTTCATAAAATTACCACATGCGACTGTTGGAGACTTGCTTCATGCACTAACTTCTAATAACAATCCTATAATCTGTACATTCTTCATTCTCAGAAGTGAGTACGAACTTGGTAACTGTTGCAATTCAAAGGGGAAAATAGGAGTTTGGTCGATTCATTTTTCAGGTATCCAAGGTTTGCTGGTTTCCAACAACGGCTAAAATATTCAGTGTCTCCATTGCTAGTTTTCTTATACCCATAACGAAAAGGCTAAGGCCCAATGGCAAACAAAGTCATCAATTTTTTTTCTTAGGAATCACGAATTAGTTTGTTATTTAAACAATAAGAATAAATATAAAAATTATACATCATTTATGCGATTTTATACATTATCGTATAATTAAATTAAAATTAAAATTTTTTATACCTATAATTATATAATTATAGTAAATATATTTATATCACTAACATGACTACTAATAATAAATTAGTATAAGAATGAGCTCAGATGAGCAGTGCGTTTACCTACGGTTAGTGTAAAAACAGCGATGGTGGTAAAATAAGATAGTATGACAAAAAGTAATCTAAAAGTACCGTACTGTATTGTATCTCACCGTCCATTTAAACCCACCTTAAATCCCCTTGCTGCTTGGGAAGAGAGAGAAAAAGTAGCTATAAAAAATTCCTATATATTTGAAACAAATTAAAAAAAGAGAAGAAATTGAAAGAAATTTTAACCATCATTATAATTTGGCTATGTGAAATAAAGCTTACCTTGATGAAAACTACCAAATAAAGAGATGACTAATCCGTCAACTCATTAGGTTAAAATTTTCACAAAAGTTTTAATTTTTGTTGACAAAAGAATTAGTTCTACATCCAAAAGGAAACAAACATGAGTATTGAGTTGTAGGGTGGTGTAATTTATTTTATATATAAAAAGAAGCAATCATCAACCAACGCTTCTGATCAAGTCCAAACTTGGATAAATGGAGTGAAGGTATAGCCTTAAGTTTATTAGTTTCATGCTAAAAGCTTCAAAAGTTAATAGGAACAATGCTATAAGCATACAAGTAGATTGATTAAAACATCTGCCACATATTAACCTTCCAACCATCCAATTTGTATTTGATTTGTACTAGCATAAACGTTATGAGTAGTTCAAAATTATTGAAAAATATAGACATCGCATATATAATAAGGGTAATTACGTGTTATTATTTGTTATTATAATAGGTTAGTCCAAATTAAAAGTGATCTAATTTTATTAAGATTTATTGGGCTTTAATTATTAAATAAAGCATGGGTCAAATATGTGTAGCTACTCTAGTAATTAATTTCTAATTAATGATGGGCTAATTAGAAATTAGGACTAATGTGCCAAACTTATTTATATTAGGGTTATGGTCCCCAAATTATACACAAGATAACTTTACTAATATCCCATCCTTAGGAAAGAGAGAGCAAATACTCTATGAATTTCTTGTGTGCTAATTTGGAGGATCAAATCCTCAAGATCTAGAAAAACTTCAATGAATTTATGAATTCAGATAAACTTCCGTGTAACACCCCTAACCCGTATCCGTCATCTGAACAGGGTCATAAGGCATTACAGAATTAAACACGATCTCAAACGAACACATGCATATATATGTATAATTATTCACAAACGTAAGTCTGGAAGGTTAATTAAAATTAATTAATAAATTAATACATCCTTTAAATTAGAACATTTCACTTCATGTATGTGAATAGTAATATTATCCACATGAAACAACAATATTAAATATAATCTATATATTGCATAATACCCATTCACTACTTGCACTTAATTAATAAAATTACATAACCATCACATGTAGACAATTAATAAGCACTTTACACATGTGCTCGACATGCAAAACTTAAATAATATGTCAAGTCTAAGTGTCATTCACGCATATCATAGCTTAATACAATAATGAGTTTCGAAATTAGTGTCATGCACACTTCTTTCTCTTTTACTCAATAATTTCATGATTTTTAATAATACAATGACTTCTATAATGAACCATAGAACCGAATATGCACATCATCAATAGACCAAATTGTATTTTATGCATACGTCCTTGACCCTGACTTAATATAAACTTGACATTTAAAACATATATTTATTCATTATAAATGCTTACAATTTGTGCATTTATCCAAAAGTCAAAGCTAAAATTATCATTAAAATTCTAGATTCATATCATTTAGCCAACTGGATTATCCATGAACCATATACGTTATTGAGACAATGCTGCACATAATATTTACAATTGCATAATAATAAACATACCAAACATACATTATACCTTTGCTCTTTCTTAACCAAACCTATTGTTTATGAATCACATGCAAAACCAAACTTCCAACTTCAGTTACTGATCAACAAGTTCATTAAACATTTGACTAAGGATAAACAAGACCAAGCCTAACATAACACATAAGCTAATTTCAAAGCATATGACACTCATCACACATACTTTGCATTCAAAGCAAGCCATTTAATGATCAATATTAGTTAAAGCCTTACTTAACATAATCGGATACTAATATAATAACTTAGCCATTTTCGCATGGCATTTATACATAACCAGCTTTCATCATTTTCAAAATACGATCCAGCCTATACATGCCATAATTTGAGTTTAGCTTATAAGGTACCAAAATAATAGATAGTGTGATGAACTTTGCTGACAGTCCCCGAGCTCGTAGCTTGATCCAAAATCTATAAAATAGAAATACACATATACAGAAGTAAGCTTTTTATAGCTTAGTAAGTCATAAGCAAATAATCAACCTAAAGATATTATCAACTTAATTTAACTAAACCAAATTATATTATCATAACACATTTAGATCCAAACGCATATAAATTCATATTATATATACATATATATTCATTATAAATATCACCTAACCGAATGTCTATATAGTCAAACTAACATATTAGCATTTAATTTTCCAAAGCCAAATAATCATTACAAATCTAATTCACATACACTCAATTACATAAGCTGACGTGTTAACATATAATTTCATATACATGCATTGATTATGTGACCGAATACATAAATTCCCATACATATAATTAATACTAATTCCAATAATTTTCAGAAGGTTGAATAACCATATCTAGTTCACAAATAATCCTCATTTGCAGTACACACAATTTGTAATGAGTATCAATTTACACACTTACCTTATTTTAAATAAACCTCAAGCTAATTCATACCTAGTCATTTAGCTCGTTTTACACACTCGAATACAACTTATCTTTTCCCGATGAACCATTCAGAATTGGATAGGACACTCGGATAATCACATAAATCGTACAATGCCAACGTTCCTGACGTGGTCTTACATGTAACCATATATCGATGCCACTGTCCCAGACAGGGTCTTACTCGTAAACACATATTGGAATCACATATCGATGCCATGGTCATTGGAATCACATATCGATGCCATGGTCTTACTCGTACACATATATCGGAATCCTATGTCATGACATATGTATCCTAGCTATTCCAAAGGTTCATATGGGGCTTTCAGACGTCGTAACTCAGTCGAATCGAACTCGGAAGTGTAGTAGTCAAATTTAATCATTTTCGGCCATAGCATATTAAAATTATACATTTCATAACAGAATATAAATATAACATTTAATTACCAAATAAACACATCTATTTGCTTATAAACTTACCTCGGATGTCGTAAAACGGGACGGGGTTGCTAGTCGACAACTTTCGTTTTTCCCTGGTCCAAATCTGATTTCTTTATTTCTTGATCTAAACATATTCAAATTAAGCTCATTCAAACATATTTTCATTCAATTTAATCCAAAAACACATAAATAGGCAAATTACCATTTTACCCCTGACATTTACAATTTTTACAATTTAGTCTTATTGCACAAAACACAAAATATGCAAAATTTTAAGATACCCATGTTTGGGCGAATGTTCCTAGTGTTCATACAAGACCATATATTTCATTTATTTCACATTTTAGTCCCTCAAATTATTATTTTTGCAATTAAGTCCTAATTACCCAAAATCATCAAAAACTCCAATACAAAATATGTTAATCTAAAACATATCTTTCATTTTTCATAATCAACCAACAAAAATCACAAGCTATCAACAATGACTCAACTCAAAATATTCATCAAAATCAAAAATTCAAGCATGGGTTTTGAAGTATTCGAAGCAACGATCTTAAAAACGTAGAAATTATAAAAAACCGAGCTAAAACTTACCTTGAATCAAGCTTGAAAGTGCAGAACCCTAAGCTTCTTTTCTTTTCTTTGGTTATTTTGACATTCGGCTAATAGAAAGTATGAACACATTATGATTTGTCTTATTATTTTATAATATACTTTATATTATAACATTTTATCTCATAAGTTACTATTTTACCCTTACTTGTTATTATGTATAAATTACTTACTAATGGCCGAATGTGTCCATGCAAGTATGTAAAGGTTTATTTGCATTATAGGTGCTTCCATTAATAAAGACAATAGAAATTAAGTACTTTCACATTTAACCACTAAAATTTTATCTTAAGCGATTAAGTCTTTTTATTTAATCGGACACCTAAACGACCAAATTAAATCATGAAATTTCACAGGTATAAATTCACACAGAATAAATATTAAAAATAATTTAAAAAAATTTTTCTGACTCGAATTTTTGGTCCTGAAATCACTGTTCCGGTTAGGGTCGAAATCAGGCTGTTACAACTCTCCCCCTCTTAGAGATTTTCGTCCCCAAAAATCTTACCGGTAAATAGGTTCGGATAACATTCTCTCATTGTATCTTCTAGCTCCCATGTTGCTTCCTCAACGTCTTACTTATGCCATAATACTTTAACTAACGAAATCTTTTTATTCCGTAACTCTTTTGTCTCACGAGTCAAAATACGAATTGGTTCTTCTTCGTAGGTCATATCAGGCTGAATTTCAATCTCCGACGGACTGATCACATGGGAAGGGTTAGATCAATATCTCCGAAGCATCGAAACATGGAATACATTGTGGATCTTTTCTAACTCAGGTGGCAACGATAATCTGTAAGCAACTGGCCCGATACGCTCTATAACCTCATATGGCCCAATAAACCTCGGGCTCAATTTATGTTAATGAGCTGAATCTGAGTATTTTCTTCTACGGTGAGACTTTTAAGAAATCTTTATCTCTGATTTGAAACTCTATATCTTTACATTTTAAGTCCGCGTAAGATTTTTGATGATCTGGCGCTGCTTTCAAACTTTCACGGATCACTTTCACTTTCTATTCAGTTTCTCTAATCAAGTCAACCCCGTGTATCTTATTTTCATTGAGCTCAGTTTAGTACAACGGCGTACGACATTTAGGACCATACAGAGCCTCATAAGGTGCCATTTTGATACTCGATTGATGGCTGTTATTATATGCAAATTCAATCAGAGGTAGATATCGCTCCCACGTACCTTCAAACTCGAGAATGCAACATCTCAACATATCTTCAAGTATCTGAATGATTCGCTCAAACTGGCCATCTGTTTGTGGATAGAAAGCAGTACTAAAATGTAATTTCGTACCTAGTGCATCTTGCAGTTTCTTCCAAAACCGCGATGAAAACCTCGGATCTCTATCCGAAACAATAGATATAGGCACACCATGCAATCTCACAATCTGAGAAACATACAATTTAGCCAACTTGTTTAGTGAATAGTTCATACGTATCGAAATAAAATGAGCTGATTTAGTCAATCTATTAACAACAACCCATATTGCATCTTTCTTGCTCGGTGTCAACGGTAAACCAGATACAAAATCCATCGTGACTCTATCCCACTTCCACTCAGGTATCATGATAGGCTAAAGTAATCCTGAAGGCACCTGATGTTCAGCTTTTACTTGTTGACAGATTAAACATCTTGCAACTAAGTTAGAAATGTCTCGTTTCATACCATGCCACCAGTAAAGTTGTTTCAGATCATTATACATCTTTGTACTACCCGGATGGACAGATAACCGACTACTATGAGCTTCATTCAAAATCATCTGAATCAACTCTGAATTCCTTGGAACGCATATTCGGTCTCTGAATCTTAGACAGTTATCAGTATCAACTCTAAATTCTGAATCAGCTTCCGTCTCACATTGAACTTGTTTTGCAATCAATTCGTTATCAACCTTCTGGGCATCACATATTTGTTGAACAAATAACGGTCTTGCTTTCAACTCAGCTACTACCGAACCGTCACCAAACATGGCCATATGCGTATTCATTGCTCGCGAAGCAAACAGTGATTTCTGGCTTAAAGCATCAGCAACAACGTTAGCTTTTTCTGGATGATAGTCAATCACAAGCTTGTAGTCTTTTAGCAGTTCTAGCCAACGTGTTGTCTCAAATTCAGATCTTTCTAAGTCATCAAATATTTCAACCTTTTATGATCAGAATAAACATGACATTTCTCACCGAACAGATAGTGAGTCCAAATTTTCAATGCGAACACAATGGCTGCCAATTCTAGGTCGTGTGTCAGATAGTTCTTTTCATGTGGCTTTAACTGTCTCGAGGCATAAGCTATCACTCTGCCTTCTTGCATCAGAACACAGCCCAAACCATTTAATGATGCATCACTATAAATAACAAATTCTTTACTCGATTCTGGCTGAACTAGCACTAGAGCTTCTGTTAAAAGGGTTTCAATTGATCAAAACTCTGTTGGCATTTCTCTGACCACTCGAACTTAACATCTTTCTACAATAGTTTGGTCATTAGGGCTGCAATCGTAGCAAAACCTTTCACAAACCATCTATAATAACCAGCAAGTTCCAGAAAGCTCCGAACTTCAGACACATTCTTTAGGGGTTTCAAATAAACTTCAAGGAATTTATGGATTCAGATAAACTTCTGCATCTAGTTTTGTTCTTGATTTATTCTTGATTATTTGACATGACAGATCCTGGCTTATGATTTATTAAGTTTTGTATCAAGATTTTAACGATTCTAACATGTGGTATCAGAGCCTCGTCATATCGAATCATTAAGAATTGATTAAGGTTCTTCCTTTGAATGATTAATTCATGAAGTACCATGGGTTTTATATTTGGGATATAAATGTTGATCTTTGAATGTTTATATTAAAGTATTTTTTTAGATCTTGATTATCTTAAATTCATATTAAAATTTTAGGGTTTTGTTTTAATTTTTAATTTGGGTGATTTCCGAATTGATGGATTCAATTACAAAGTTTGGAATATTTTTGTAATATTATTTAATACTTGCATTTCAATCTTTATTTACAAATCTTGCAATTCAATTTCTATTTTAATCCTATATGACATTTAATTAAAAAAAAAGGTTAACAGTATATACGTATGGCTTAGTTCATATATATATACATTTTGATTATATATACGTATATAATATATGCATGTTGTTTTGGAAAATTACTATAAATGCACATGTATATATGATTATCTTTTAATTTGATTGAAAGATGATATTAAGAAAAACATTTTGAAACAAATAAATTCAAATTTTGGCTTTTAATTAAGATTGTCTAATATTTTAAATAGATTAGTTGAAAATGCCACCAAAGTGACATCTTTTTACATAGATTAGTTTATTTAAAATATTAAGATGATTATATATTTTTGTGATTCATGCGTTTATTGGTTGTAATCAATGTTTTTAATGTTAGTTTTATTGTTACATGACTTTTAAGTGAATGCGGCACCTAAGGATTTAATAAACTTTTTTAACAATGGTAATAATTTGATCTAAATTTTTAAATCTGAAAACAAGAGGCACTAAATTCCTAAATATAAATGTAGGTGGACTAAAATCAAAATATACGAAATGTATAGGAACCTATAGCATATTTTAACCTTCAATTTTCTACTCTATAATTTAACATAAATAAATAATCAACCCAACGCAAAGCATGAGTCAAGAACCATACTAATATTCTACATTAAGTGTTAAATAGTTCCTTATCAACCTATCATTTTCACACTTTTTTTAAAAAAAATTATTATTTACTTTTTATGTTAAATTATTAAATGTGCTTAAAAAAATTAAATCACTCAAAATATTAATTTTTTACTTGATTTAACTTTTCAATTAATTACCTAAATTATTCTTATTTTTAATTCTAATTATAAAAAAAAATCCTCTTTGACAACTATTTTTTGCAATTAATTTTATCTTTCAAAGAAAGTTCAATTTTGACCTCCACAACTTAAAGAAAGTGAAATATCATTGATAAAAAGGATTAGGGTAAACAATAAAAATAGTCATCCAATGATTAGCATATTTTTGTTTTGGTTACCTAGATTTACAAATTTTTATTTTAGTTACTAATATTATCAAAATTTAAATTTTTATTGGTATAATAATAAATTTAACCCTTCAATATTTACAGATTTTATCAATTTAGTCCTAATTCTAAAAAAAATCAATAAATTTAGCCCTCAACTTTACACATTCTATCAATTTAGTCTTGATCCTTAAAAATTAAAAATTGTAAAAATGATTTAAAAGTTCATTTTTCAATAAAATTACATAAGATTTTATAAAAAATACATAAAATTTATAAAATTTATATAAATAAATGAATATATATATATTTCTCTTTTTCTAACATGAAATTATTTATTAAAATAATAATTTTATAAATAAAATATTAAGGGAAAATCATGAAGAAAACTTACACAGATTCAACTTTTTCCTTTTTTTTAGCATTAACTACCACCATGTTAAGGTTGAGCTAAAAACTATAGCCTGAGATAAAAAAATTGAGAATTGATGTCTTGAGGTTGTAACCCAGAACAAGTTTGTTGTTTGAGGTTATGCTTGAGGGTGGGCATGATTGGGAATATATAGGTGAGGATCAAGTCTTGGAGACCCAGTAGGTGAAAGGCCATGTCGATAGCTTCAACCAATCCCTAGTTTGATGACACGATGATGGAGGATGTGGAAATCAAGAAGTTGGAAGTAATGGTTATTGGTGCCAGTGGTTGTGGGTGAATGCGATGATGTTTAACACTTCACAAATTTGAAGAGGACTAAGGAGTAAAGCTAGGCGTATAATAAAATTTCTTATTTATAAAATAAACTAAAAAAAAAAGAGAAAATTTTGAATCTAGTTTAAGGCTTGTTTGTGGATTTTTTTTTAAAAAGATTTTATTTATAAAGTATTATTTTAATAGATAAATTTCATGTTAGAAAAAGAGAAAAATAAGTATTCGTTTATTTTATAATTTTGTATGTATTTTTATAAAAAATGAACATTAAAATTAATTTTTTAAAAAGTTTTTTAAATTTTATTTTTGAATTTTTAAGCAGTGAAACTAAATTGATAGAATGTGTAAAGTTGAAGGCTAAATTTGTTGAAATTTTTAAAATTAGGACTAATGTAACACCCCATACCGGACCTAGATGTTATGGCTGGTTACGGAGATGTCACAAAGGTTGGGTTTTGAACATAGAGTTGTCTCATCAAATATTCACGTTTCACAATTCCCAATTTTTGCTGGAAACCCCATTTATTTAGTTCATTTGCCAAAACTTATTACAGCGGAAGCCTTAAAATCGTTATATTTCGAAAATACAGTCATGTTTTTAGAAAACCTTTGTCTGCATAAAACTATCATTTTAAAAGAGTTACGTTTAGTTGAAGCATGCATATTACCGAATGAACGAAACCAAAACCAACAGTTAAAAATCCATAATGTCCAAAAAGTCCCAAAAATTACAAACTCTCAATTGGAAACCAAAAACCTTAATAAAACCATAAATGAGCAAATTCTAATAGTTTACAATTGAGTGGTCACCGCTGAGTCTCCGAAGCACCGGTCCATCTAAGTCTATGGATTTCCTGAACAGGACAGACAAGTAGATGTGAGTTTTCGTAAACTCAGTGTGTAACCCAACAGATTTAAGCATGCAAACATACAATAATCATATATATATAATCAGATACAGATGCGGACTCATGTCCAACCCGGATATAGAAACAGATATAGATATATAGATCAGATAATTAGAATCCTACCCCCATCCTCTACACACCATCTCCGACCATCCCATCACACCATGTGGGGTTAAAAACACCTACCCAACCCTACACACCATATTGTGCCATACGACACATATCAAATAATACGCAGCCAAACTGTCAGAATATGGGCAATGATCGCCATACATAATAGTTCCTCCTCACATACAAATCCTACCCTAATAATAGATACAGAAAATCAGATACAAATATAACAGATTAAACATGTTCAACATGCTTATATATAGATACATATATACATATTACAGTAAAGTCAAGCATACATTTAGTATCCTACTCAGTTCAGTCTATTAGAATATCATAACACACAAAATAGGGTTAAATTAGCCCTTACCGACCCTACAGTAGGCCCACAGTCAATTGGAGCGACTCGTGCGACCTTAGGAAAAATTTCAGCAATATAGGCTCACATGCCTGTGTGGCCCACATGCCCAGGTTGGCCTTGCCCATGTGGCTCACACGACTTGGCCCAAAAACCCATACACCCATGTAGCCCACACGCCCAACTTGGCCTAGCCTGTGTGGCCCACACAGCCACACTCCGGCTGCCACACGATCGTGCTTTGTGCACGGCCATGCCTTTGTCGACCACATGGCCATGTCTTGCACACAGCCAACCACACGGCTAGGCACATGCCCGTGTGGCGTTGACAGTGGGGTTTTTTGGCTTTCGTCGAAGCTTTATTTTCTGTATTTCGAGTACACACCTGGTATGATTTTGATTCAACAACAATCTCGAGGCCACCAAAACCTAAAAACAGAATACACAATACCAAAGTTTGAAGATTGGTTAACGGTTTGCCAACAAAAATCCAACCACGAAACCGACTTACTGCCAACGATAGTCCACTACCTACACCGTTTAGTTTGTTGGAGTAAAACCACCTCTCTCATAGCTTTCTTCTACACGATAACCACAAATCATCAATAAGTACTCAATGCTAAGATATTTCAACAAAACTTCTTCAAATGCTTACAAACCAAAAATTAACACGAATGAAATCAACAAACCATTTACCAATTCGAGAAGAAGTACCAAAAATCAAGACACGACAAATTGCGTGACAAGGAAAAAGTGATAAAATCATAAAAAAAGAGGACGAAGAAACAAAAGAAATTGACAGAGCCAAAAGAAGAATAAAAAAACATGTTAGAAACCTTTCTAGAAGAGAGATAAAGAAGAAAAAATTTCAAACAAAATGAAAATTAAAACAATATGATAAATCCTAACTCCCGACTAACTCCTCAATCTCAACCACCTCAGAATCCAACTCCATTAAGACTCTATTAGGAAACCGAGCAAAAATATAACATCCACGCTCGTGCAGGGATTCGAACACAGAACCTATAACACCCCCATCCTGTGTCTGTCATCGGATTAGGGTTAAGAGGCATTACTAAACAATTTACAGTTCATATAAACATGCACTATATATATATTACAAATCAGAATTTTAATCGCATCATAGCTTACAATTTAATTAAATATTAAGTCTAAATTAATTATGTCATTCACAACATAGCTTAAATAACTAACTAAAACTTACCAATAATATACCATTAGGAACTGAAACTTTCTTATTCATATTTATTGATTTTGGTTAACTAACAAACCACATAATCAAACCTATTCTATTTTTTTCTTCACTCATTAATCATATGCCAAATACATCTCATTTAAATGACATATATTTTAATTTGCTAAAGGGTTAGGTGATATAACATAATACACTTTCATTATTATTTAATAATCGATACATATGATCAATACCAACATATATATATTCAATAGATTTTGTACCAGCATATAACTTTACTTCATTATAACCTAAGGCATATTAATATATTCAAGAACCAAATTACCAGTCAAGTAACTACCTTATTTTATTTTTAGCATATGACTGAATATATTTAATAACTAAATTTAATTATTAAAGTTCAACTTCACATAAATATCTAAACTTAGATTGAGCCACATTCAAATTATCCAAATATTCCATATATATATACTTATAAAAGACAATACATTCATACCATTTCCAAGGTCATTAATCAATTTCAATACTCAAACACATATTATAATTGCCTCTCATCCATAACACATAGCGTGAAAATCAAAATGAGTTCAACCTATAATTTAATCAAAATCAAACTCAAGCATAATAATTAAGCCATTTTCAACGCATGAAACACCTACCACGAACACCATCTATTCATAATACTTATTACTTTAACTAAAATGAATTTAACCTACAATCAAGCATAATCGAATTATCAAAACCATGCTCACTAAACATTATAATCAAACACACATATGACCAAGCCTAAGCATAATTAACTAATTCACATATGCATACTTTATCTTAATATAAACACATCCAAACTAATTTAACATACTTATGACCGATTCTACCATACCACATACAAGGTCATGAACCAAAATTAATATACAATCACATAGCACAATTTACAATTATCCATAGCATACGACATTTTGACCAAAATAGACTTAAACCATAACTAAACCGAAACCAAAACCAAGCAAGTTAATTAAGCCATTTTCACATGGCTAATATACAAACAATTTCCAAATAACTAACCCTGAAGCCAGTCTATACATGCCATAATTTAAGTTTAGCTTATAAGGTACCAAAACAGTAGATAGTGTGATGAACTTGGCTGACAGTCCCCGAGCTTGTAGCTTAACTCCAAAATCTATAAAACAGAGTAAACATAACACACAGTTTGTAGTAAGTACCAAATTATTCACTTACCATATTTTAAGTAACCAACAAACCAATTCGTACCTGGCCATCAGACCTGTTTTACATGTTCAAACATAACTTATCTTTGCCTGATGAACCATTTAGAATTGGATAGGACACTCGAATACTCACACAAATCTACAATGCCAACGTCCTAGACGTGGTCTTACATGTAGTCACATATCGATGCCGCTGTCCTAGACAGAGTCTTACTCGTAAACACATATCAGAATCACATATCAGTGCCATGGTCTTACTCACACACATATATCGGAATCCTATGTCATGACACATGTATACTAACTATTCCTAAGGTTCATACGGGGCTCTCGGACGAAGTAACTCGGTCGAAATGAATTCAGAACTGTAGTAATCAAGCTTTTTCATATTTAGTCATAACCAATATAAATTCTAACATTTCATAACAGCATATAAATTTAACATTTAACTACCATTAAACACGTCTATTTGCTTATAAACTTACCTCGGACGATGTAAAACGGAACGGAGTGGCTATTCGACAACTTTCATTTTTCCCCGATCTAAACCCGATTTCTTTGGTTCTTGATCTAAACATATTCAAATTAAGCTCATTCAAACATATTTTCATTAAATTTAGTCCAAAAACACATAAATGGGAAAATTACCATTTTACCACTGACATTTACAATTTTTACAATTTAGTCCTTATTGCATAAAACACAAAATACACAAAATTTTAGCATACCCATGATGAGCCGAAATTTACCCACTCTCAAAAAAATCCATATATTTTGTTTATTTCATATTTTATTCCCTCAAATTATTATTTTTGTAATTTAGTCCCACTTACTCAAAATCATCAAAAACTCTAATACAAAACATGTTAATCTAAAACATATCTTTCATATTTCACCATCAAACAACAAAAATCACAAGCTTTCAACAATGGAACAAGTCAAAATATTCATCAAAATAAAAAATTCAAGCATGGGTTTTGTAGTACACGAAGAAACAATCTCAAAAACATAGAAATTATCAAAAACCGAGTAAAAATGAACCTTGAATCAAGCTTGGAAGGTGGCCGAACCTTTGAAACCTTATTATTTTCTTTCTTATTTAGCTATTCGGTCATGGAATAAAAAATATAAACTATGGCTTGTTTATTTATATTTTATTATATACATATTATTACATATTTTACCATTATAACCTTAACAAATTTAATTAGAAAACATATATAACATGCACATTACCATCCACCTATAAAAACAATGGTTTAAATGCCTCCACTAATAAAGACGACAACAAATTAGCACTTTCACATTTAACCACCAACTTTTCCTTTTACGCGATTAAGTCCTTTTATTTAATCGGACACGCAAACGATAAAATTAAATCACAAAAATTTCACAGATAGTAATTCACACATAATAAACACAGAAAATATTTTTTTAAATATTTTTTGACTTGGATTCATGTCCCAAAACCACCATTCTGATTAGGGTCTAAATCGGGCTGTTACAACTCTCCCCCTTAAGGATTTTCATCCCCGGAAATCTTAAATGTTCCCTTATTGCATCTTCTGGTTCCCATGTTGCTTCCTCAACTCCGTGTTTATGCCACAGTACTTTAACCAATGAAATTTTCTTATTTCGTAACTCTTTAATTTCAGGAGCCAGAATGCTAATCGGTTCTTCTTCGTACGTCATATCGGGCTTAATCTCAATTCAGACGGACTAATCACATGTGAAGGATCAGATTGATATCTACGAAGCATCGAAACATGGAATACATTGTGGATCTTTTCTAGCTCAGGTGGTAACAACAGTCTATAAGCAACTGGTCCGATGCGTTCTATTACCTCATACGGCCCAATAAACCTCGGACTCAATTTGCCTTTGCGACCAAATCTGGGTATCTTTTTCCATGGTGAGACTTTCAAAAAGACTTTATCTCCGATCTGAAACTCTATATCTTTACGTTTTAAGTCCACATATGATTTCTGACGGTCTGATGCTGCTTTTAGACTTTCACGAATCACTTTTACCTTCTGTTCAGTTTCTCTGATCAAGTCAACCCCGTGTATATTATTTTCACTGAGCTCAATCTAATACAATGGTGTACGACATTTACGGCTATACAAAGCCTCATAAGGTGCCATTTTGATACTCGATTGAAAGTTGTTATTATACGCAAATTCAATCAGAGGTAGGTATCGTTCCCATGTACCTTCACACTCGAGAATGCAACATCTCAACATATCCTCAAGTATTTGAATGATTCGCTCAGACTGACCATCTGTTTGTGGATGGAAAGCAGTGCTAAAATGTAGTTTTGTACGTAATGCATGTTGCAATTTCTTCCAAAACCACGATGTAAACCTCGAATCTCTATCTGAAACAATAGATATGGGTACACCATGTAATCTTACAATTTAAGAAACATACAATTTAGCTAACTTATCAAGCGAGTAGTCTGTACGTATCGAAACAAAATGAGCCGATTTACTCAATCTATCCACAATAACCCAGATTGTATCTTTCTTGCTCGATGTTAACGGTAAACCAGATACAAAATCCATAGTAATTCTGTCCTACTTCCACTCTAGTCTCATAATCAGATGAAGCAATCCAAAAGGTACCTGATGCTCGGCTTTTACTTGTTGACAGATTAAGCATTTTGAAACAAAGTCAGAAATATCTCGTTTCATACCATGCCACTAATAAAGCTATTTCAGGTCATTATACATCTTCGTACTACTAGGGTGAATAGATAATTGACTATTGTGAGCTTCATTCAAAATCATCTAAATCAACTCTAAATTCTTCGGAATGCATATTCGGTTCCTGAATCTTAAACAATCATTAGCATCAACTCGAAACTTTGAATCAGCATTTGAATTACATTGAGCTCGTTTTGTTATCAACTCGTTATCAACCTTCTGGGCATCACAAATTTGTTGAACAAATAACGGTCTTGCTTTCAATTCAGCTATTATCGAACAGCCATTAGACATAGCCATATACGTATTCATTGCATGCAAAGCAAACAGTGATTTTCGGCTTAAAGCATCAGCAACAACATTAGCCTTCCCCAGGTGATAGTCAATCACAAGCTCGTAGTCCATTAGCAATTCTAACCATCGACGTTGTCTCAAATTCAGACGTTTCTGAGTCATCAAGTATTTCAGACTTTTGTGATTTGAATAAACATGACATTTCTCACCGAACAGATAATGGCTCCATATTTTCAATGCGAACACAATAACTGCCAATTCTAAGTCGTGTGTCGAATAGTTCCTTTCATGTGGCTTTAACTGTCTCGAGGTATGAGCTATAACTTTGCCTTCCTGCATCAAAACACAGCCCAAGCCATTTAAAGATACATCACTATAGATAACAAATGCTTTACCCGATTCTGGCTGAACTAGTACTAGAGCTTCGGTTAAAAGGGCTTTCAACTGATCAAAGCTTTTCTGACAATTCTTTGACCATTCGAACTTAACATCTTTCTGTAATAGCTTCGTCGGGGCTGCAATCATAGAGAAGCCTTTCACGAACCGTCTATAATAACCAGCAAGTCCCAGAAAACTTTGAACTTCAAAAAATTCTTGGGAGGTTTCCAATCAAGTATAGCTGAAATTTTGCTTGGATCAACTTGAATAATCGATGCTGATACGACATGGCCCAAAAAACTCACTTCACTTAACTAGAATTTGCATTTACTAAACTTCGCATACAACTGCTTGTCTCGCAAAATCTGTAACACAAGTCTTAAATGTTCGGCATGTTCAGCTTCATTACAGGAATAGATCAAAATGCTATCTATAAACACAACCAAAAACTGATCCAGATACGGTCTGAAGATCTGATTTATCAAATCCATGAAAATAGCAGGTGCATTAGTAAGTCTGAAAGGCATAACTAAAAACTCACAATGTCCGTACCTCATTCGAAAAGCAGTCTTTGGCACGTCGAAATCTTTAACTCCCAACTGATAGTAGCCTGATCTCAAATCTATCTTTGAAAATGCTATAGCCCCTTTCAGTTGATCAAATAGATCATCAATCCGTGGCAACGGATACTTATTCTTTATAGTCACCTTATTGAGTTGTCTATAATAAATGCACATTCTCATAGTTCCATCTTTTTTTTTCACAAACAACACTGGTGCACCCCAAGGTGAGAAACTCAGTTGCGCAAAACCTCTATCTGTCAACTCTTGCAACTAAGCTTTCAATTCTTTTAATTCTTTAGGTGCCATTCTATATGGAGCTATGGATATCGAAGTCGTTCCAGGCATTAACTCAATACTAAACTCTACCTCCCGAACAGATAGCAAACCTGGTAATTCTTCAGGAAACACATCTGGATACTTACATACAACTGGTACTGATTCAATGTTTCTTTTAGCCACTTTACTTTCAAGCACGTAGGCAAAATAAGTTTCACACCCTTTTCTCACATATTTCTAAGCTAGTATCGAAGAAATCACTGCTGGTAATCCATTCAAATCATTAGATTCAATCCGAATAATCTTATCAATCTGGCACCGTAAATCAATGGTCTTCCTTTTGCAGTTTACAACAACATCATGCAAGGTCAACCAGTCCATACCCAAAGTTATGTTGAACTCATCAAATGGCAATAGCATCAAATCAGTTGGAAAACACGAATCTCAAACCATCAAGGGGCAATTCTTACACACTTTGTCAACCATAACACACCGGCCCAAAGTGTTTGACACTCTAATTACAAACTCAGTAGACTCAACAGGTAAAGTCTTACAGAATACTAATGTCTCACACACATAAGAATGTGTAGAACCAAGATCAATCAATGCAATTACATTAGTATCATAAAGAGTGAATGTACCAGTGATGACATCTGGGGAGGAAGCCTCCTCTCGTGCACGAATAGCATAGGCTCTGGAAAGTGCACGAGCCTCAGATCTGACTACTGTATCTTAATTCCTCTCTGACTGCCACTCGCATTACCCGTATTTCTAGATGGTCTACCCTGAGCTGCAGTATTACCCGATCTCGTGTTCTACACTGGATTTTCTTCAGCTAACCCTAGACAATCTCGAATATAATGATCTGTCGATCCACATTTAAAACAAGCCCGATCATGCAATCTGCAACTACTGGGATGTCGTTTACCATAGTGTTTACACTCGAGTTGATTTGATCTAACATTCCCCACACTAGCTACTGAGGTAGCTCTCGAGCTCATAGGTGGTCTACTCT
Source organism: Gossypium hirsutum (assembly GCF_007990345.1). Classification (NCBI taxonomy): domain Eukaryota; kingdom Viridiplantae; phylum Streptophyta; class Magnoliopsida; order Malvales; family Malvaceae; genus Gossypium; species Gossypium hirsutum. Next base: position 46,564,809 of record NC_053431.1, on the reverse strand, counting down.
GTTCCCGTCTAGAATAACCCGAAGTGGCTTTGGGACGGCTGAAATCATCTCGGAACTTCTTTGGTGCCGACTGGAATGAATTACCGGACGTTCTTTTACATGCATCTCTAGCTTCAAAGTCAGCTTTTCTTTTCTCTTTCCTGAGCTCTTTAGTTTTGCAGGCTCGCTCAACTAGTACTACGAACTCTTTTATCTCAAGTATGCCAACTAACAGTTTAATATCTTCATTCAGCCCATCTTCAAATCTTTTACACATTATAGCTTCGGTCGAAACACACTCTCAGGCATACCGACTAAGTCTCACAAATTTCTGCTCATATTCTGTCACGATCATCCGACCTTGTTTCAGCTCCAAAAAATTTTTTCGCTTCTGATCAATAAATCTCTGGTTGATATACTTCTTAAGAAACTCAGTCTAAAAGAATTCCCAGGTCACCCGTTCTTTCGGAACCACTAATACTAGGGTATTCCACCAATGATATGCCGTGTCTCGAAGCAATGATATGGCACATTTCAAACATTCATCTGGGGTACATGACAGCTCATCAAACACAAGGATAGTATTATCAAGCTAGAACTCAGCCTGTTCAGCATCATCATCATCGGTAGCTTTAAACTCTTCAGCCCCGTGTTTTCTGATTTTATCAACAGATGGTTTATATGATCACTTACTTGAGGTATAGCAGGCATCGAAGATGGATTAGTCGAGGGTCGAGGTTGTTGTGCAGCCGGGTTAGTCCGGATATATTGAGTAAACTAGTCATTCATCATTTGATAGAAGACTTGTTTAGCCTCACTTTCTTAATTACTCGAAGTCGGTCGAGAATCAACTGGCGCTGTCCCTTGCGCGGGAGTAGGTGCTACACTCTCGACATCATCAGCTACAGCTCTGTCAAGATCCATTTACTATATAAAAACACATTTTCAAATGTCAGAAGTCATCACACTATCGCGGTATATAATATGGCATGTATAGCTAGACTCCCACACGCTACGTTAGTCCTAGAACCGACTAAACTGTAGCTCTGATACCATTAAAATGTAACACTCCCAGCCTGTGTCCATTGCCAGATTAGGGTTAAGAGTATTACTGAACAATTTACAGTTCATATAAACATGTACTATATATATATTACAAATCAGAATTTTAATCGCATCATAGCTTCCAATTTAATCAAACATTAAGTCTAAATTAATTATGTCATTCACAACACAACTCAAATAACTAACTAAAACTTACCAATAATATACCATTAGGAACTGAAACTTTCTTATTCATATTTATTGATTCGGTTAACTAACAAACCACATAATCAAACCTATTCTTTTTTTTTCTTTACTCATTAATCATATGCCAAATACATATCATTTAAATGACATATATTTTAATTTGCTAAAGCGTTAGGTGATATAACATAACACACTTTCATTATTATTTAATAACCGATACATATGATCAATACCAACATATATATATTCAATAGATTTTGTACCAGCATATAACTTTACCACATTATAACCCAAGGCATATTAATATATTCAAGAACCAAATTACCAGTCAATTAACTACCTTGTTTTATTTTTAGCATATGACCGAATATATTTAATAACTAAATTTAATTATTCAAGTTCAACTTCACATGAATATCTAAACTTAGATTGAGCCACATTCAAATTATCCAAATATTCCATATATATATACTTATAAAAGACAATACATTTATACCATTTCCAAGGTCATTAATCAATTTCAATACTCAAACACATATTATAATTTCCTCTCATCCATAGCACATAGCATGAAAATCAAAATGAGTTCAACCCATAATTTAATCAAAATCAAACTCAGGCATAATAATTAAGCCATTTTCAACGCATGAAACATGCTACCGCAAACACCATCTATTCATAATACTTATTACTTTAACTAAAATGAATATAACCTACAATCAAGCATAATCGAATTATCAAAACCAAGCTCACTAAACATTATAATCAAGCACACATATGACCAGGCCTACGAATAATTAACTAATTCACATATGCATACTTTATCTTAATATAAACACATCCAAACTAATTTAACAAACTTATGACCGATTCTACCATACCACATACAAGGTCATGAACCAAAATTAATATACAATCACATAGCACAATTTATAATTATCCATAGCATACGAAATTTTGACCAAAATAGACTTAAACAATAATTAAACTGAAACCAAAACCAAGCAAGTTAATTAAGCCATTTTCGCATGGCTAATATACAAACATTTTCAAAATAACTAACCCTGAAGCCAGCCTATACATGCCATAATTTAAGTTTAGCTTATAAGGTACCAAAACAATAGATAGTGTGATGAACTTGGCTGACAGTCTCCGAGCTTGTAGCTTAACTCCAAAATCTATAAAACAGAGTAAACATAACACACAGAGTAAGCTATCATAGTAAGTCAAGCAAAAGAGTAACCTAATAATATCATTAATTTAATTAATTAAAGCAAAGTATTTTATCAATATAAATATAGATCCAATCATATAAATTTCATATGATACAATTAAATATTCATTCATAAAAGTCACTTTGACCGAATGCTCCCCTAGCCAAGTGAACTTATTATCATTAAAATTCCAAAGCTAAAAGACCATTATTAACCTAGTTCACATACATATAAATGCACAAGCTCATACATTACAAAATAATTTCATACACAGATATTAGACTTGTAACCGAATACATATAATCATACATACTATTAATTTAAACTCATTCCATTATTACTCGCATGGCCGAATATACTTATCTAACTCACATATAATTTTCAATTGCATTACACACAGTTTGTAGTAAGTACCAAATTATTCACTTACCATATTTTAAGTAACCAACAAACCAATTCGTACGTGGCCATCTGACCTATTTTACATGTTTGAACATAACTTATCTTTGCCCGATGAGCCATTTGGAATTGGATAGGACACTCGAATAATCACACAAATCATACAATGCCAACGTCCCAGACGAGGTCTTACATGTAGTCACATATCGTTGCCACTATCCCAAACAGGGTCTTACTCATAAACACATATTGGAATCACATATCGATGCCATGGTCTTACTCGAACACATATATCGGAATCCTATGTCATGACATATGTATCCTAACTACTCCAAGGTTCATACGGGGCTCTCGGACGACGTAACTCGGTCGAAACTAATTCGAAAATGTAGTAATCAAGCTTTTTCATATTTAGTCATAACCAATATAAATTCTAACATTTCATAACAGCATATAAATTTAATATTTAACTACCATTAAACATGTCTATTTGCTTATAAACTTACCTCGGACGATGTAAAACGGACCGGAGCGGCTATTCGACAACTTTCGTTTTTCCCTGATCTAAATCCAATTTCTTTGGTTCTTGATCTAAACATATTCAAATTAAGCTCATTCAAACATATTTTCATTCAATTTACTCTAAAAACACATAAATGGGAAAATTACCATTTTACCCCTGACATTTACAATTTTTACAATTTAGTCCCTATTGCATAAAACACAAAATATACAAAATTTCAGCATACCCATGCTGAGCCAAATTTTACCCACTCTAAAAAAATCCATATATTTCGTTTATTTCACATTTTAGTCCCTCAAATTATTATTTTTGCAATTTAGTCCTAATTACTCAAAATCATCAAAAACTCCAATACAAAACATGTTAATCTAAAACATATCTTTCATATTTCACCATCAAACAACAAAAATCACAAGCTCTCAACAATGGCACAACTCAAAATATTCATCAAAATAAAAAATTCAAGCATGGGTTTTGTAGTACTCGAAGCAACGATATCAAAAACGTAGAAATTATCAAAAACCGAGTAAGAACAAACCTAGAATCAAGCTTGAAAGGTGGCCGAACCTTTGAAACCTTATTCTTTTATTTCTTATTTAGCTATTCGGTCATGGAAGAAAAAATATAAACTATGGCTTGTTTATTTATGTTTTATTATATACATATTATTATATATTTTACCATTATAACCTTAACAAATTTACTTAGAAAACATATATAACATGCCCATTACAGTCCACCTATAAAACCAATGGTTTATTTGCATTATAAATTCCTCCACTAATAAAGACAACAACAAATTAGCACTTTCACATTTAACCACCAACTTTTCCTTTTACGCGATTAAGTCCTTTTATTTAATCGGACACGCAAACGATAAAATTAAATCACGAAAATTTCACAGATATTAATTCACATATAATTAGCACAGAAAATAATTGTTAAAATATTTTTCTGACTTATATTCGTGGTCTCAAAACCACGTCTCGAAACCACCATTCTGATTAGGGTCTAAATCGAGCTCTTACAAAACCTCTAACACACTAACCCCCTTACCACTCGAACCAGCAGTCTCATTCTAATATGATTTTACAGTCAATTTTATTTAAACCCACTCAGCTAGGGTAAGGCTTGGATAAAAAAGAACAAAACTAAAAAAGATGAGACTTGGACCCAAGACCTCACACACAAACCCATAACACTTAGCCATTGAAGCAGACATACACTTGTGTCAAATAACTACAGAATCAGAAATAAATTATTTAGGGTGTTACAACTAAATTGATAGAATCTAATAAACATTGGAGGGCTAAATTTATTATTTTGTCAATAAAAAATTTCATTGTTAGTGATTTAATGGAGGAGTGACCAAAATATTAAATTTTAATAATGTTAGTGACTGAAATAGAAAATTTTAAATGTAACAACCCACACTTGGTCCGGTCGTCGGACTTGGGTTACAAGATGCTACAGAAGATAATAGATAATTACATGTAAATTCGATATTTAGCAATCAAAGCAGTCAATATAACATTCATAATTCAAGCAGGCTATGGTTCACACATCAATCTAATTCCCAAACGAGATTACGAATGCTCTAAACCCATCCCGGGAATAAATAGGGACTTAATTATAAACTTAACAAAAATACAGGGAAATTTCAATAAACGTGGGCCACACTGCTGTGTGGCCAAGCCATGTGACAGGCTGATGCCGTGTGGTGCTGAACCATACAATCGTGTACTCTTGAACCATACAACTGTGTACTCTAACCACATACAAGACTAATGTCGTGTATTGCTGGGTCACACAACCATTTAACAAACTATGGATGTGTGGACCTAATTGTAAAACTTTCCAAATATTCACAGGGTCATGTAGATAGACCGTGTGAGAGACTGAGACCATGTCAACATTCATGAATCTAAATTACCAGTAGCATACGGCCATGTCAACCAACTATGTGCAACACATGGTTGTGTGGCAAACTGTATGTGCAAAAAAAGGCACCTAATTTCAACCTTACACAAAGACTTACAAAACATTCATTTACTAAAATCAACACCTGTCAAATATGCACATTTCAAGCCTAAAATATAACTTATAAAGCATTCCTAAATGTCCAACCAATATACCACAATTGGCACCGCAATAAACAAAACTATTTCAATCCATTCATTCATAATTTATGCATTCATCCAACTATCACATTCTAATCACTTAGCACACATTCAACCTAGTCACACACATCTTCATATCATACAAGTATAAGTGTAGTTCAACTTACCAAAACAATCTCATAAACTTGCTTCAATACAATACCCAATCAAACATACCAAAATGGGCAGGCTCATATATTTAAACACCAAGCACACGTATATATATCGCACTTATTGCATGTCACTTATAACCAAATCAGGATGAACTAAAGATTACCAAAAGAGACTCTAGATAGTGTGAGCCCTGGAAGTGATCCATAGCCAAGTTTCGTAAAGGAGTAACTACAGGAAACAGAAAAATGAAATAGGGTAAGAATTAACATGCTTAGTAAGTTCATAGTTACTTAAACAAAACTCTTACCTCAATTTACAATTAAGCAAATAGATATAAATAATGTAATACAATTTCCTGTTAAGACATTTACAATAACAAGGTGAGCATTTCATATATCAATCGTATAATCTCTCAATCATTCAATACGACATATTTCCGTATCATTCAATAGGAAAGATTCAGCATATGAATCATATTAACCAATTGATCATATCAATTTATATTCATAACCAAACACCATTTCCTTTAAAAATATATACCTGTCACTACATATCACATGTAACACCCTCAACCCGACCCGAATCACCGAGTTCGGATATATGATGTTACGACGTAAACACAATTAGCATAAATTTTTCACCAATCTGTTTATAGTCCTTTTCATACATACTTCATATTATTTTAATAAAGGTTTCTGAACAAAAGAAATGAGAAAAACATTCAGAAATACAACAGACTCTTAGGGATAAAAAAAATATTATGTTACATTACAATACACAAGTACGTTAAAGACAAACTCATCTTAGCATAATGTACTATATGCCATATTCCTAAAATGTTCTATGTATGCATAATAACCTAACTCAGCATTCCCCTAGCGCATTCTTGGCTTGGCCTCTCCTGGCGAATTCATTTTTACAGCAACACTTGAAACATGATCAAAACGCATGTAAGCTCACGTTAACTTAGTGAGTTTTAATATAAAATACCTCAGAGCCTTTCTAAATGGATTCTTTATCTTGGATAAATTAGATTACCACTCTATCTTTGGAAGATACATTCATGATGTCATATATATGTACTTATATGGCAACCATCACACTTAATGTATCAACACTCACTTCACTTCTAAGCTGACTCCATATCTTACCAGACGATATCCATATTTTTTTTTCTCTTAGAACAGTGAATGTACTTATCAAATTTTTTTTCTCTTAGAACAACGAATGTACTTATCAAAAGAATATTTATACAAAGCCCACTTTTTATGAATTTCCTCTTCGAACAACCTTTAACATTTATTCCCCAGAATGTTTATTCAAAAATACTAATTGATTTTACATTTGGTGGACTCTCATACTGAGTTGGATAACTGTCAGACTACTATGGTAGATTCCCTATTTATAAATACAAATACCTACTTTCTTTCAAGAACCATCGCTTAAGGCTCATTCAATTTCATCACAAGACTAACCAAACCAAGTTAATTTCAGACGTATCAGATCCTTATCATAGATTTATCTATCGAATAGATCTCAGGACTTACCCATATCTTACCACAAAGGCAAATAACTAGATTATGCTATGTAGGTACCCCCAAATACGCCATATAGGCATTTCATAATTTTTCATAAAGGCATTTACAAAATATGCCGCAAAGGCATCTCACGAACTACTGTGTTTGCGATATGGATTTGCCTAAATTCATCATCGCGTGAGGTTTGCCCATCATTGCCCTGGGACATGCAGAAACCCTAATAAATAAGCACGACTCATCTGCCCTTTCCAGAATGTGCCATGATCATGGTCTTTCCTCAGAATGGTCATACCAAATTTTGCGTTTACTATCTCGACGGACTTTGTTGCATACCACTGTGTTGTCAAAACTCACATAACATAATCTCCTAATACTCTGTTAAACCCTCGTTTCTCCAACATTTTCGATCATGCACCATACATCTAACATAAGTACACATTCGTGTAGGCTATACTCATTTTCCTATTTGAAGCATTCTTCTTTACATGTTTCAACCACATCAATACTATCATGCATTACCGTACATGTTCTGTGTACATACATACATTTTCTTCACAGAATCACGTGCACCTATACATATAGCACATAACACACTCAAACTTACACGGACACTATATGAAGATCACATATACATACTAAGCAGTCGTTTAAGAACTCATGCATTGTTACTAGAACATCAATCACTAGAACTTTTTGAAATAATTATAGGAGCCAAGATTAGGATCTCACCTAGTGCTCACCTAAACTGCAACTTAGAGTACCTAACTAGAACATCTGTAACACCCCTAACTCGTTTCCATCACCAAATTAAGGTTATAAAGTATTACAACACACATCGAATCAAACAACATCTTTAAACCATTCAATTATTAATTTAAATATCAATATTCAATCTAAACATTATACATAACATATATAAAAATACAAGACTTATATCGAGCTTATAGGACGTTAAAAATAGTTTGGAAACAATCAGGAACTAATTTAAAATAAAATAGAAAAACATGGAAAAACTTGAAAACAAGGGTCACACGATCCCGTGGCCAAGCCGTGTGATAGAGCCCAGGTCATGTGGCTCAGGAACATGGCCATATGACTAAACCATGTATGGTTCAAAAATAGGATTACATGATTGTGTTGCAAACCGTGTGCCTATCCGTGTGCAAATCAAAATAGGGTCACATGACCGTGTAGCAGACCATGTGCCAAACCGTGTCTAATTTGACATAAGGTCACACAATCGTGTTTTCAGGCTATGCAACAACCTATGACCGTGTTGGACAAACCTACACCAAAATTAAATAGTCCACACGGTCGTGTGGTGTGACCGTGTCTGGCACATAGTCGTGTGACAGCTCGTGTCCCAAGCAGTGTGCACCTAAAATAGCTTCCAAAACAAGACAAAACAATACCCATTTCTAAATGCCAAGCCAAATCAAAATCAATCATTCACATGCCTTCAAAACACATTCAAACAAGCTTAAAATATACCAAAATATCCAGCCTAAGTGTCTAGCCAATATGCCCTCATTGGCACTACATTTCATGTACTAATCAATTCACATTCAAAGACTACAAGTTCCTACCTTTTACACATGCCAAACATACCAATTCATCCATACCTTTCACATTCAATTCTACCATGTTTTAACCACATTCATGAAGCGCCAACCAAATAGCCAAATGCAAATACATATAGACATTTTCAAGACGAAACAAGGATGTACATAACCATAAGTATGCAACTATCACACTAACATAAAACATATCACTTGAAGTAACTACCTATATATATACAAGTTACTTCCTTTACATGCCACATATTCCCAAAACAAACAATTTCAAAATCTACTGAAAGGTAACTGGATATTATGATCTTCAAGTTGTTTCGATCACCCGATTCCACAAAACAAAATCTATAAGGAAATAAAAAAACAACATAAGTAAGCTTCAATAGAGCTTAGTAAGTTCACAGGTTGAAAAGTTAAAACTTACCGAATAAACATAACAAATTGTATAGTAATAATGTTAATAAACATTATTCTTGGCAACCACAACCATTCAATAGGTGAGTTTTACATATATACGAGTTGTACAATCTATTCAATCGTTCAAGATCATCCGATACCAGATCACAATATAATATCGAAAAATCATGAAAACATTTGTATAATCCAATAACAAGTCATTTAACCATTGAAAAACTACCTGATGAACGATATAAATAGATATGGATACGCGATTATCCACCCAAGACACGCCAAAAAGCTCCAACGAGCTAAACCAACCGAGAACACGCCTGGGCAAGAAGTATCTATCTCGTAGGCTAACATCCCTCTAGAAACATGCTTGGGCACCAAGTGCCAAGCCCATAGGCTTTACATTCACCCCCAGTAACACGCTAGAAACACTGTAAATATAACACGATAGTTAGTAACAAATGCTGGACTTCGGTATTTTCAGCGGATAGTAACAAGTCAATAATCATCATCTCACCACAAGTCAATCTCGTACCACGCACAATATAACCTATTGGCATGCCAATTGTATCCTATCCTACATTCATCTGAGCTCGATACAAGTAATCACAATAATATCTTACAAATCAATTACATTTCTCATCTTAAATTAACTTTATGATTATTGCATTATATATATACAAATATTCAGCAAATCATAATTCACAAGTCAATATAATATTACAAATTATTCTAATTTAAACCATATGAACTTACTAGGTCTAAACTACAGAGAAAGTAAAATTCAGGGACTAATCAACAATTTTCCCTTTTTCAAGATTATCTACTTGTTCTTGATCTATAAAGTAGTTTATTTCAATTTATTAGCTTCAACTTCATATAATATTCAATTTAATACATATTTCTTCCTATTTGCAATTCTTTTCACAATGGCCTTAAACTTTTACACTTTAATCAATTTAGTCCTTAAGACCAAAACAAGATTATTTTCACAATTAATCCATTACCCATGTGCTGAATTCATTAACACACCAAAACAGTCCTTACATGTTGAAATTTTCCAAGAAAACCATGTCTAATTTAATTCATTTTCAATTCCCTATACATGAAAACTAATAAAAAATCACTTTACAAACTAGTTCAAACTCATCATCTAGCTTCAAACCAAAGCATTAACATCAAGAACATCAATGGAGAGTTTTCAAAACTTTGATAGTTTCACAAAATAGTCCCTAAACTAGCTAGATTTCATTACAACAATCTCAAAAACGTAAAATTCATGCCAAACGGATATCAAATACACTTACATGCAGGGAAAATTGCAAAATTGAAGCTTCCTGCTCCCCAACAATGGTGTTCGGCTAGGAAAATGAAATAAAGAAGATGATGAATGCTACTTTGTTTTTATTTTATTATTTTAACTTATGATTAATAATAATAAAATTATAAAACACCAAATTTTAATTCATTTCTTCCACAAACCATCCATATTAATTAGTTATGGTCTAATTGGAACATAAATGCTCCAAATTTAACTATTTAGGGCATTTAACTAAGAAAAAATCAATAGCAAGAAACTTTTTAAACTTTTACAAATTAATCATTTTTCTGTAATTAACTAACCAAACGTTAAAAATTCTAAACCATATTTTAATATGACACTAATGACTTTGTAAATATTAAATAATTAATATTTACAAACTTACACGTCGAAATTGTGGTCCCAAAACCACTATTTCTAAAACCATCGAAAAATAGGTTGTTACAACATCCCTCTCGAACCAATAGCAACAACTCTTTAGGCGAATAATTAGGTTGTTTTTTTTGGAAAATTTAGGTGCTGAGTGGCTCGGGAATGTTTTTGCATCAAAATCGTACATATTGTGTTCCCAAAATACGAAAAACAAAGTTTTGGTGAAAGCCAAAATTGCCTACTGTCGACGCCACACGGGTGTGTGGTCGATACTTAAAGAACATGGAACCACCATTAAAACTCATTTATAGACAAATGCTAACATCTCAATTATAAACAACCCCCATGCAAGTCTTTTTATTCACATCTTATTGTTCATATGCTTCTTAATATCATTATTCTTTCAAAAACTTAACATGTAGAGCTATCAGACTTACCAAGGGGTAAAACATCCACTGATTAATTCAAAAACCTTAGCTTTCAATTTAATAAAGGAGAAGAAAACATAAAAGTTGAGAAGAAAAGCTAATGAGTAATATTAACGGAAGAAAAACCTTCTAGACAAATCCTTCTCTCCATATATATATCCAATTCCCCTTAGTGGAACTTGACAAGTGTTGATTGTATCCAAAATTTTTCCTAATAAATGACCTACAAAATCCGGGAGAAATATAAATGAGAATCTTGTACAAATATTATTTGACCAGTCAATCCAGTTGACTCCTAACCAGAACATGTTACAAAACCCAATTAGCACAGTGCTCAAGCAAATCGGGCATACTATACTTTTGGCAGTAACTCACACTGGGCTTACTCTTTGCTTGTCACACTTTTTTCTTAAATAGTAGAATAACCTAAGAAAAATCTTTAATTACTTTCGCAACAGATACTTTATGCCAACTCTAATTTACCAAAAGACTTCGAATGGGTAGACTACACTACACCAAACAAATAACTTCACATATACAGATCTTGTGACAGCCCTAATGTGACCCTAGTCGGAAAGTGGTTTCGGGACCACAAGACCGAGTCGTAAAATAATTAATTGCTATATTCTATGCTTATTATGTGTGAACATGAGTATGTGGAAGTTTCATTCCCTAATTTTACCAATTGCATGAGAAATTGTTAATAGGGATCGATTTGAGACATGGTGAAAATATGATAGTCCAATTTAAAATGGTCTATTAGTGCATGTACCAAAAAGAGTGGACTTGCATGTCAAATAGACCATTTTTGAATGTGAATGGCCGGCCAACATACGCATGCATTATGGTGTTCCCTTGTCTTCATTTTTTATATTTGGTGGGAATTATGTATAATAAATTTATATTAGTAAGTGGTGATAAAAACAAAGTTCCATCATCTTTTCTATCATCTTGCCGAAACCATAAGGAAAAGAAAAGAAAAATGGAAGCTAGGACATTCGGCCAAGTGAGTTTATAGATTAAGGTATGATATCATGTGGTTCTTTTGGCATTTTTTTTGTGAAGTTGAGTTGTTTTGATGCTCATAACATGACCCATGTGTTGATTTTTGAGTTGTGTTGCAAGAAACCTTTGGTTATGTTCTTATATGCCAAATTGATGATGTTTTGTAGTATGTGATTTGAAATGGTTATAGATGAATATGAACTAAGAAACATGTATTATTGAGTAAGTAGAAGATAGAATGGGGTTTAAATGGGAGGTTCATTTGATTTATTTTGTCCTTGTATGAAAAGTGGTTCTTTGTTAAGGCCGAATGAGTCATGCTAGATTAGTTGAAAAGAATGTTCATGTTATGAGGTAATTTGAATAATTGACCGAAACATGGAAGGAAGGGCAAGATTTATAAATTATGTTTGAGGGTGAAAGGAATAATGAAAGTTGTATTAAGTTTAATGTGCATACTTTAGTCTAAGTGTTGAGGAGTATTCGACTAAGATAGTTGAAATGTGGGTGTTGCCGATTTTTAAATTTAGATAATGGGAGTGGCTATAATGGGCATTAAGATGTTGAACTTAAGAAATTAGAAGTAAATGAACTTGATAGTATTTAAGAGATAGAGGTGATAGATTAATGTTGCACATTCGGCTATGGTTAGGCATGTTGATGATCTTATCTTGATTTAGATAATTAGGCATAAAAAGGGTGGTAAAGGGGATGAAATTGTCGAATGATTAGTTGGGTAACAAAAGAAGCATTCGGCCATCACTTGAGAGCTTGTGTGATGTTGGGTTTAAAATTAGCAAAGGTAACTTACCTAATGCATGTGCATGTGTGATTAGATTTTTGATGATATGGTAGTTGCATGAGGTTATTAGCCGAATATACTAACATACATATACATGTGAAATTGGATTGTAAATATTTAGCAAGGTGGTTAAACTAGTTAAATTATTGATTAAGCTCAAGGAGTTAAAGGAGGTGAATCGAGCAAAGGCAAAGAAAAGGTCATCGAGTAGCCGAGTTGGAACCGTCTTACCCAACATGAGGTAAGTCATTAAGCATATAGTTGGTATTAATTCAAATGGTCATAACGTTTATGTAATGATGCTGAATGGAATGAATAAATATATATATGCATGTACGTATGTGATGATGAAAGTGTTGAATGAAAAGAAAAGAGGTGAGATGTATTGAGTTGTTGATCTCGGCACTAAATGTGCGAGTATAAACATTTATGACCACGAGATTGGCGCTACGTGTGCGGGTTTAAATTGTGCAGCACTAAGTGTGCGAGTTGACTATGTAGCACTAAGTGTGCGAGTTTGATTATGTAGCACTAAGTGTGCGAGTTTGATTATGTAGCACTAAGTGTGCGAGTTTGACTATGTAGCACTAAGTGTGCGAGTTGACTATGTAGCACTAAGTGTGCGAGTTTGATTATGTAGCACTAAGTGTGCGAGTTGATTATATAGCACTGAGTGTGCGGACTTAATATATATTCTTGAATCATTATGGACACTAAGTGTGCGACGCTATTGAGTCGATCACGGACAGCGGATCGGGTAAGTGTCTTGAGTTCATGGCTAATAGGTGCTATGTCTATACTTGGTGTTGAGCTTGGTAAGTTTGAACCTATGTGACAAATATACTTGAAGTCACGTACATGAAATTTATCATAGAATGGGTGAAAGGCCGTTTAGTTGTATGTTTGTAACGAAAATAAAATGATTTATGAAAATGCCTCGAATATCCTATTGATGAGTATGTGGATTGTGAATGCATAAATTGGTATGAAATTAAACCGATAGGTCGGAGAAACTATGGTATGGTTCGGAATGGATGGAGTAATTAGCCTCGTTCCATTTTGTTTTCTCTTGTGATAATGTTATTGATGGATGGTAGTGCATAGCTTATGACTTACTGAGTTATAAACTCACTCGGTGTTTCCTTGTCACCTATTCTAGGTTTCTTGGACACATCTCTTTTGCGTGGTCGGGCCGTCATTGAAGTCATCACACCGGATAGCAAGTTTTGGTACTTTCTTCTTAGTCGGCTTAGGAGAATATTTCGGCATGTATAGGCTATTATGTTGTGTTTGAACTTTAGTATGTAAACTTTAAGCCATGCGAAAATGGCATGAATGTTCGATTGAGTTGGATCAAGGAGTAGGCATGAAATGGACCTAGTTACTTTCGTAACAGATGCTGGCAGCAGCAGTGACATGAGATTGAAAAATCACTAAAAAATAGTAGGAGTGGAATTAATTGATGAATAAATTATGTATTCGAAGCTCGATGAGTCTATTTTCATATAGAAGCAACGAAAAGATCATATGGACAGTATGTTAAGAGATATTCAGGTTCTCGTGAGACAGGGCCAGAACGGTTTCTGGATTCCCTGTTCCGACTTTGGAAATTCATTATAAATCAACCAGAGATAATTAGGAGTCATACCATATATGTATAGATTCCTCTCTGAGTCTAGTTTCTATAGAAACAAACGGCATCAGTGTTGAAACTCTGTGCAGGGAGATATCCAAGTCGTAATGCACAAAGGTCAATGTAGTCGATCCCTGTAACATGGGAGACTTTGACTAATAAACTGTACTAATTGGTCTGACCAAAAATTCTAGAAAAAAATGTGTAGATGGGCATATGAGTATATTTTCAGTGAAAATTTACGGAATTGGGTTTCGAGTTTCAGAACTCGAGATATGATTTTTTTAGCGACTAGTACGCAGACTGGCAGCTTGTCTGGAAAATTTTTTTTTAAGTGGGTTGAAGTCTGTTAACACCTCGTGTTCGACTCCGGCGACGGCCTCGGGTTCGGGGTGTTACAGATCTTCTAATTGGGTTCACCAAATTTGGGGTGTGACATCACATTTACAAAGCGAGCATTTCATAAATATAACTAAAAAATTTCCAGTCACTTTGATATAATTTCTAAACAACTTTTAAACATATATTTATCATCCATTCAATTTCATCAATTAACATTTCAATAATTGTACCAACATATCATTTCCAAGCAACTTATGAAATCAATCAATATGCTTTCTTTTAACATTAGCCCAATGAATTATAGCAAAATGATTCGGATAATCGAATAACTGCACCACACTAGGGAGCACCATAGCGCTATCAAAGGCACTGAAGTGCAAAAAGGGGCATGATTGTGCAAATAGAAGCACCAAAGTGCAAACCCGTACAAGTATGCATTCTAACCCTATTGGCATGCCAATTGCATTCTAATCATTTATTAAGTTCAAATGGGCACTTAAACAAGATTCATAGCACTTTTAAATCAGGGGCACTTCCATGTTATCAGTGCACATTCTATAAACACGTTACATTTCTTTAGAAATCCATATAAATCACATTCACTAGTATTTAGCAATTCTCAATTTAATCCTTACTTACCTTAGTATTTGTGTATAACATTTCCATTCCAACTCACCATATTATCACCATATATAAAAATAATTAAAAAACAAGCAACATCTATAAATACATTTCATTGCACTATGAACTTACAAAATACAACTAGCAAGCAAATTTGTTCGTAGGGATATTTCTGCAAATTTCTCTTTTTCCCTAATTTTCCTCCATACAATTCAATCATTGATCTATATAATAATTCATTTCACAATATCAACTTTTATCACTTTAAACCATCTAAATTCATTAATATAATATATTTTATTCATTTTGCACAAATTTCCTAAAATTTTGCATTTTATTCAATTTAGTCCCT
Source organism: Gossypium hirsutum (assembly GCF_007990345.1). NCBI lineage: Eukaryota > Viridiplantae > Streptophyta > Magnoliopsida > Malvales > Malvaceae > Gossypium > Gossypium hirsutum. Next base: position 46,548,777 of record NC_053431.1, on the reverse strand, counting down.
AAAACTGACACTATATATCTTTAAAATTCAAGCTTTTATTTTCAATCCAATTACAAATTCATCACTCTACAGCCTTTTAAAAACATATTTTTCAGAAATTTCATGAAAATTTTTACATTATTACAATTTAATCCTTATATACAAAACTAACAAAATTTTTTTAACAAGTTAGCCCCTATTCACAACTAAGCTCACAAACATACCATTAAACATAAAAAGATTTAGTTTACATCAATGGCAATATTTTAAAACTTTAAAGGTTTTGAAAATGGCGATACGGGTTAGTTAGACCTGATTGTAACAATCTCAAAAATATAAAAATTACGAAAAACGAATCTTAAATATGTTGACATGCAAGGGCCAAAAACTTCCATCAATGAAAAATGGATTCTCTTCTTAAGTTAAGCATTCAATCAAGAGAAAATAGAAATGGGAAAGATGATGACCACTTATTTCATGTTTTAACTTTTATTATTATTAATTAATTATATAATTTAACATATAATTATAATAAAAACAAACTGAAATCGTGTCACTATTTTAAAGTATGGCATAATTGCCATACTACACCCTAAACATTTGCCACTTAAACCATTTAGCTAATAAAATTAATATTTACTAACTTTTACAATTTTTACGATTTAATCGTTTTTCCTTAATTAACTATCTAACCATTACAATTTTCGGACCAAGCTGTAATCCACTTATACAACAACTCCATAAATATTCAAAAATTATATTTATGAGCTCGATTTATGAAAATGATGTCCCGATACCTCATTTCCTAAAACTATTGACTTTCAGTATGCACCACTTGTACCTTGATTAGCTGATCAATTAATAAAATCTATTAAATCACGTTTCACCATTATACTATATTTAACTCATAAATATTAATTAAATATATCTATGGACTCTCTCTGTAACCCCCTAACCTGTTTTCTTCATCAAATTAGGGTTTAAGAGTATTACGACACATAACATAACAAATGACAACATAAAACCTTTTAAATATTAATTTAAATACCAAATATTCAAACTACATATCATTCATAGTATATTTACATTTATGAACCTTAAACTGAATTTACGGGGTCTTAAAAATAGTTTGGGAACAATCAGGGGCCAATTTGAATCAAATAAGAAAAATATGAAAAAACTTAAAAATTTTGGAAATAGGGCAAACACGGCCATGTACAGAGCCTAGATCATGTAGCATAGAAACATGGCAGTGTGACTAAATCGTGTACAATTTGAAATATGGGTCACACAGCAGTGTTTCAACCCGTGTGCCTGGCCGTGTGCAAATTGAAATAAGATCACATGGATGTGTCGCAGATCGTGTGAGCATTTGAAAAAGGTTCACACAGCCATATGGAACGTCCTGCACTTAAAATCAAAATCACATACAGCCGTATGGTGTGACCGTGTGATAGCCTATGTCCTAGGCTGTGTGCTCTTAAAAAAGCTTCCAAAATAAGGCAAAACAACACCAATTCCTTAGGTATGAAGCCAAAACCAAATCATCTAGAAACATGCTTCCAAAACAAATATAAACAAGCCTAAAACATTCCAAAACATTCAACCTAAGTGCCTAATCAATATGCCATCATTTGACACCGTAATTCACACCAAATTAATTTAATTTCCATGCTACAAGTTCATATTCTAAACATATATCAAACATAAAAATTTAACCATTCCGCTCATTATCCATTTCACCATAATCTATATACTTTTATATGGCATAAATAAATTGACCACAAATACATATACAAAGACACTTATAAGCCAAAACCAAAGTAATATAAAAAAGTAAGCTAGAGGTAAACTCAAACCACATCATATTAGCAAAATAACATAATAACTCCTATTACATGCCATTTAAAACCATCAACAAAATAACCAAAACATCTACCAAAGTTATGGATGGATAGTGTGTATGTACTCCGACTAGGTTCCACCTGATGGATTCTGATGATCAACAAGAAAAGAAAAAACAACTAACGTAAGCAACTAATGCTTAGTAAGCTCGTATAAAACTTAAACATAAACCTAACAAATAGGCTCAATTTATCTAGTTCATACATAATTCCATGAACATGCTCATGAATTCATTCAAATCCTTTATACATCACATGTCCCACAAGTTAGTGAACTTAACAATGTAATATATAATCTTATCATTAAATAAAACATGTACTAATAATATCTCAATATACATTTTATTAATCAAATTCCAATTTGCATTACTCATTCCAATCAAATCATTTATGCCAACATTTTCCTTTTCATCTATCATGATCTCATAACATTTCATTATATAAAACATGTACTAGTAACATCTCAATATACATTTCATTCATCCAATTCCAATTTGCATTACTCATTCCAACCAAAAAAATTATGCCAACATTTTCCATTTCATCTATCATGATCTCATAACACTTCATATAATTAAATTCACTCGTTTAAGCCTTTATTACACATTGAACCAAATGAAACAACATCGGATACACGAGAACCATGATCACAGAAAGTGTGCTTTTATCTATAACTGTAATCGTATCTATAATGCTCACATGAAGTGTGAATGGATCTACTCACACGAGTTGTGGGTCAGGATGTAAAGCTACACGATGCTGCTCACACGAGCTATGGAAAATCCACAACAAATGCAGGACCTTAGCCATCGATAGGACATCTAAGATTAGCACCCGAAACTGTATAACCTCTAATGACATGTCATTTGTATCCTAAGTATTCACAAGGTTCAAATGAGACATATTACATATCCAAATCCGTTATATTCAATCCATTATACATTGTTAAATATACATCCATAAAATTCACTTTTCAACCACAATGTTCAAGTTAATGAACATTATGATTTAATCCAAGTCATTAGTTAACATTTAATAATAAACTAAAGCTATATAAAGCACAACATTAATAAACAATTCAACTGAAATAGCAATTAACAAACTTAATCGATATAAGAACTTACCTATACAAAAATGATTACTAACACGAACCGATGATTACTCTGCTACTTTGACTTTTCCAAGATTTGAGTTTGATTTATACGTTTCTTGATCTAGATAATAATTTTTCATTCAATTAAACAATTCAAGCAACTTAAATCATTAAACTTATACTTATAGGCCCATTTTATTATCAATTTACAAAATTACCCCAACATTTTACCCTTTATGCAATTTAGTCCCTAAACTGAAACTTGCAAATTAAACATATTTAACCATCATTCATGCTAGCAGAATTTCCTAGGATTTCTAACCAGCCCATATTTATCACCATTTTAAAATATTTCCATAAGGTTTTACTATTTTAACAAATAAATCCTTAAACATTAAAATTACTAAAAAAACACTTAACAAAATACCTATATTTAGCTATCAAGTTCATGAATCTATCAGAAAAATTCATAAACACCTTTAAATCATTCATGGTAGTCCCTAAACTTTAAATAGTTTTATGAATTAACCCTCGGGATAGCTAAATTAAGCTAATATGAGTTCGAAAACATAAAAATCACTAAGAACAAGTGAAAAATACATATCATACACTTGATTTCAAGCTTGGCCGAACCAAAGAAGTTTAACCATGGTGTTTTCTTTAATTTTTGGTGATGATAATGATAAGTGAAGATGATAACATTTTTTTTATCTTTTGTTATTAACATATTTATTAAATTACCAGTATAACCTTATTAATTTCTCATAAAACCTATCACTAACAGTCCACTATTGTAACACCCTGAATAATTTATCTCTGATTTTGTAAATATTTGACACAACTATGTATCTGCTTCAGTGGTTAAGTGTTCTGGGTGTGTGTGAGAGATATTGGGTTCAATTTCCACTTTGGCAAAATTTGTTATTTTTTCTAATCCAAGTCTTACCTTAAGGAGTGGGCTTACATAAAATTGTCTATTAATTTATATTAGAATGAGCCTGTTGGTTCGAGTGGTAAGGGGTTGTTGTGTTGGAGGTCCTGTGTTCAAATTCTTGTGCGAGCGTGGATGCTATTTTTGCTTTGGTTGGCTGAGAGAGAGTTAGGATGGGATTGGGAGTCTGAGTGAGTGGGTAGTTGTGGTTGAGGAAATAGTGGGGAGTTGGGTTTTGGGAGTTATCAGATTTTATTTGTTATCTTTTTGTTTTCCTTTCAAACTTTTAGTTTTTTTTCCTCTAAAAAGAATCCAAGGTCAGCTGTTTTTTTGTTGGTGGCACTCTTGACTTCTTTCTTCTTTTCATTACCTTTTCATTTTTCATTCAAAATATAGTCGATCTTTGTGTTGGGTTCAGTGTTTTTCTGTTCGGAATGTGCATTTGATAAGTACTTTAGAAGTTTCATACAATTTTGGATGTTTCGGTTCTGTTAATATTGTGTATCTTGTTATTTAGGAGAAGATCAAGGGGCCGTGGACTTGTAATCGGTGCTTTAGTTGTGTAGAACCACCTTAGTTCGTTAGAGGGTAAGGATTTGGTTGTTTGTTGGAATGAACGACGCCTTGGTTTCGGTTTTAGTATCACTTTAGGCGACTAATTAGGTGGTTGTTTTGGAAAATTTAGGTGCTGAGTGGCTCGAGAGTGTTTTTGCATCAAAATCGTACCAAGTGTGTTCCCAAAATACGAAAAACAAGGTTTTGGTGAAAGCCAAAATTGCCTACTGTCGACACTACACGGGTGTGTGGTCGATCGTGTGGGTGGCCGTGTGTGAGACATGGTTGTGTGTTTGATAAGGGCATGGCCGTGCCAAGACACGACTGTTTAGTGGTGTGACTATGGCCATGTGGGCCACACTGGCTAGGCCAAGTTGGGTGTGTGGGCCCACACAAGCGTATAGGTTTTAGGGCAGGCTGTGTGGGCCACACAGGCAAGGCCAATCTGGACGTGTGGGCCACATGGGTGTGGGCCCACACTTGCAATCCAAATAGGCATGTGAGCCCAAATTTCTAAAATTTTCCCTAGGATCTCACGGGTTGCTTCGATCGACTATGGGCCAACCGTAGGGTCGGTAAGGGCTAACCAAACCTTATATTATGTGATTTTTTTCTGATAGTATGCTATGAGTAGGACACTGTTATGCATGTTTGATTATTCGGCTATTTGTATATCCGATATCTATATACAAGCATGATAAGCATGTTATATCTATATTTATATCTGTATTTTGTATCTGTAATTGGGGTGGGATTGTATATATGGAGGAATTGTTCTGTATGGCAACTTTCACCTATATTCTGGCAACTTGGCTGTATTTTATCTGATATGTGTCGTAATGGAACGATATGGTGTATAGGGATGGGTGAGTGTTTTTAACCCTACATGGTGTGATGGGATGGTCGAAGTTGGTGTGTAGAGGATAAGGGTAGGATTCTGTATATCTATTTTTGATATCTATACCTAAAAATGACTTAAGTCTGAATCTGTATCTGACTGTTCTATAAGATTATTGTATGTATTGCATGTTTATTTCTGTTGGGTTACATAATGAGTGTACAAAGTCACATTCGTTTGTCTATTCTGTACAGGAAATCCATAGACTTAGACAGGTCAGTGCGAGGGAGGCTCAGCGGTGACCACTTGGTTGAGAACTGTTTTACTTAGTAATTTTTAGTTTTTGGTTATATTTTTTATTTTATTTGAGAGTTTGTAATTTCTGGGACTTTTTAGACGTTTTTTTATTTTGGTTTTTAAATGCATTTTTAACTTTTTCATTGCGTTGCACTAACAGAAAACACAGTTTTAAGAAAACAAAGGCTTTTCTGAAAACATGAATTGGATTCCTAAATTATATCGGTTTTAAGACTTCCACTGTAAAATATGTTTTGACAATTAAATGAATTAAACAACACTTTCAAAAATAGTTTGATATGAATATGAATTAAAAATCTTTAACGATTTGATGAGATGACTCTGGTTTTCAAAATCCTACCTTGTGATATCTTCGGATTCGACCATAACGTCTAGGCCGGGTTTGGGTTGTTACAACTATACTTCAGCTTGCTAAATTTACCAACTAAAACCTTTAATTCTTGGTTTTATGGCTATTTAATATAATTTGACTTATAGCAATAAACTATTGTGACTATCTAAACATTAAAATTTCTTAACCAAATTTTAATACGATCCTATAATATCTTTATAAACATTAAATAAATAATAAAATACTGACTCATTTGTCAGAATTATGGTCCCGAAACCACTATTTTTGACACCACTTAAAATGGATTGTTACACTTTCGTCAGAATTGTGGTCCTAAAACCACTGTTTCTAACACCATTGAAAAGCGAACTGTTACATTAAACATGGGTGACCAAAATAAAAACATGCTAATAGTTGGAGACTATTCATATGGTTTACCCAACAAATAAAGACTATATTAATTCTGATTTATGGGGTCTGACTCTTGGCATCTCAAAAAGAGGTAATAAATATTTCCTAACTTTTATTGATGACCACTTTGGGAAAGTTTGGGCTTATTTTTTGAAATAGAAAAACGAAGTCTTCAGAATCCTCAAGCAGTGGAAAATGTTGCTAGAAAAGCAAACTGGGAAGCCCGTGAAGCGGTTGAGAATGGATAATGGTCTTGAGTTCTATCCATTAGAGTTTAACGATTATTGCAAATAGGAAGGGATAGAAATACATTACATCCTTCTTGGTACTCTACAGGAAAATGGAGTTGCTGAAAGGATGAACAGAACCTTACTTAAAAAGGCCTGATGTATGCTTTCTAATACAGGCTTAAGGAAGGAATTTTAGGTTGAAGCCGTCAATTTATCAAGCCATTTGGTTAATCAATCTCCCCATCGAGCATTGAATAGAAAAAGTTCTAGTGGAGATATAGTCAAGTAATCCTCCTAATTATTCTAACCTTAGAATTTTCTGTTGTCTTACTTATGCTAAAGTTAGCCAGGAAAGCTTGAACCAAGGGCCATAAAGTGCATCTTTTTGGGATACTCTTTTGGTATGAAAGGTTTTAAATTGTGGTGTTCAGAAACCAACAAAAAAAATGTTAGCAAAGATGCTACGTTAGATGAATCTGTCATGATTCATTTAGGAAAGGGGTTGCCTACATTTAAAGACACAAAAAACCATAGTGTCTCAAGCAAGGTGGATTCAAAGGAAGAAACAGTGGGTAACGTCATGATAAAAGGAAACATGATGTCGTAATGTCACATTGAATAGGATCAATGCCCCAACGAGGAAACATGGGATGTTGTAACACCCCTTACCTGTACCCGCTACTGGGATAGGATACGAGGCATTACCAAACACTACACAATCATTCATGCAAAAACGGGCTATAAAATTTTTTCTTTAGAACAACCTCATTCATACATACACAAATTGTCCTTACTATCGGCCTACGAGGCCCAAAACAGCCGTCGAAGAACGATTGGGACTAAATCAGGAACTTCAAAAAGGCTTGGGAAAAATTTCATGCTTTGAGCCTCACATGCCCACGTGGAGGCAGGGAACACACCCATGTACTCGGGATACGCCCATGTACCTTACTCGTATGGATTTATTTTTCATTTCAAACCTACAGGGGTTTTCACACGAACTAGCACATGCCCTTGTCCCTAGCCCGTGTCCATCACACGGCCTAGACACTCCCGTGTCCAAAAACCTTAACATTCTATTTATGACGTTAGCACAATTCGAGGCACATGGCCAAGGCACACGCCCATGGCCAGAGGTTGTGTCCTTCACACGGATGAGACACGCGACCGTGTCTCTGCTCGCGTATTTATTATCATACATTCTGACCTAAAATTTAAGGTAACAAGGGACACACAACAGGACAATATGCCCATGAGGGCTGACCGTGTGTCACACACAGCCTAGACACATACCCACGTGTCTACCCGTGTGGACCATTTGGAGGCTATTTTCCAAGTCATTGGTCACCCTCTAACATCCATGCACATTTGTAAGCTTCAAAGGTATTTTACATAGCCTAAATATACTCTTAACCCACATTGGCATAGGCTATTGTATGTTAACCTCATCTCATTGATTTAGCACATGCAAGGTTATCCTTTTCGTATTAAGGATTATCATATCGCATTACGCATTTTACACTTAGACCATATTATAACCACATACCGTTTTATGCCATAACCACTCTCGAGTTATTTGACCTCATTTCATGTATCCATCCATGATAAACCACGTCAACACATCACATGAAACATTTAAGCATTAGCATGCAAAATAAGTAGGGTTACAACCCACATTAATAATGGCCACATATCATAGCCATATATAAAATAAATTAACATAACATTTAAAGCCATTACTTTGCCTAATCAAATGACACATATAACAAAATGAACAAAGACCCTATACATGCCATTATAGCCAAATGAAGGTTTCTAGATACCAAAGCGAGACAAGTTGATAGTGTAGACAATGCTCCAACTGTCTTCCAATCTTCACGAGTCCACGAGCTCTGTTAATTAACATACAACCACATTAGCTATACAATCCATCAAGCATAGATTATTTTCCTTAACACGTGTACTCAATTGTCAAGTTAGTCCCAAAGTGACACAAGATAATAATCATCTTAGATAAGCTCATAAATTTAAGTATTTCCATTCCTTTTTCTCATTTTAACCCCGACAAATTTCTCGAAATCTCGATGGATATCTCATTTACTGTCAAATCATGCAAGTGATCATTTCAAGTATGCATTCTCGTGAACCTCGCTCTTACGACAGGATTACTAGTCTAGGCTAAATCCCCCATAAAATAAACTCATAGAGTAAATATCAGGATTACCAGTCCAGGCTAAATCCCCTACAATGACAATTACTGTAACATCCCAAAAGAGGGCCTAGTCAGAAGAGTGGTTTTGGGACCACAAATTTGATGTTGAAATATTTATTTTATGATTATTATGAGGTCTAGAATATGAAAATATGCATGTGTCAAAGTTTCATGAAGAAATTCTATGAGCAAGGTGTCCAATTGGAAAATAATGACCAAATTAAATAAAGTGCAAAACTTGAATTCTAGAAGCAATTTGTATGAAATTGCCTTAGATTATTACTTAGAAGTCCTTAAGGAGCAATTTTCCCAATTTCTAAGTTTTTGGACAAAAATGGGCATGTATGGATAAAATTTGAAAGAAAGGTTATTTGGCTAATTAATGAAATAAAATGGGAAAATGAAGACAAAAATCAGCTCATCTTCTCCACCTACCTGCTAAAATTTGAGAGCCACCATAGCTAGGGTTTCTTCATTTTTCAAGCTCAATAGTAAGTACTTCCTAGCCCTGTTTTTAATGTTCTTCGTATTTTTAAAATCCCGGTAGCTAACTTTCTCCATTTCTACCCATATTTTGAGTTAGGGTTCATGTTTGCAAAGTGCCCCAAGCGTGAAAATGTTTATTCTTTGATGTTTTATGGAGGAATATGAAAGTTGGATGTGTGATAAACATCTTTTTCTAGGTGATTTTCATGAAAAACCCTTAAAAGGACCTTTTTGCAAAAGGTGTAAAATATGTGGTAGAAACATGAAATAAGGGAAAAATGTGGGCTACCATAAGAGGAAAGAACATTCGGCTAGGCTTGGGTAATGTAGAAAATTCATGCATTTCATCTTACGAGCCTACGAACTAAATCGTAAGTAATGTGAAATGTTAGGGGCAAAACAGTTATTTTTTTGGGCCAAAATTTAGGCTCGAAAAGAATAATGTGAGATGTTGATTATTTATTTTTATTTTTATAGACCCCGAGGAATAAATTTTGGAGGTCGATCAAGGAAAACGAAAGGTTTCGGAATAACTAAAACGTGAAATCGAAACGAATACCAGGTAAGTTCGAATAACTTTAAGTAAACTACTAATATGTCTAATTGCATGTTTTATGAATGTATGATAATTGGTTATAGTGATGGCATGAAAATCCATGAAATGTGTTAATAATAATGACATGATGATAAATGTCCGGGTTGGAGTAAAAAGGGAAATTTGATGGATAAACCATGGCTTACACGACTTGAGATCCTGCATGTGTTGCAGAAAAAGGATTTAGCCCAGATGGGTAATCCGTTGATCTCAAATATAGAAAGGATCTAGCCCGGATGGGTGTTCCTTGAGTGATCGAGCCTCTTGAAGAATATGTGTGCATAATGGATTTAGTCCAGACGGGTAATCCGACTAGGGTCTAAATTTAGCCTGGATTGGTAATTCAAATTCGAGCTCATTACGGGTGTTTGTCGCTACAAGGGATTTAGCTTGTACTGGTAATCCCAACATCACCCTATGAGTTGATATTACGGGGGATTTAGCCTGGATTGGTAATACCGCCGAAAGATGTGAGGTTCGTGGCAGTGCGTACTTGAGATGATCGCTTTTATGACTTGACGGTAAATGGATAATCCATCGAGACTTCCAAGAAGCTCAACGGGATTAACATGAGATATAAAAATGAAAATGTTGAATGATGAGCTCATTTAAGACAAATTTACATGGTGTATTGTTATGAGACTAACTTGTTGATTGAGTGCATGTGATAAGAAAACTATTTCATGCTTGTTGATTTTGTTACCTAATATGGATGTATGCTAACGAATCGGTAAGTTTACTTTCCAGTTATTCGAGCTTACTAAGCATGTAAATGCTTACCCCTCTCTTTTTCCTGTCTTATAGAGCTCGAGGACTCGTAAAGATTGGAAGACGGTTGGAGAATCAACACACTATCATCTTGTCTAGCTTTGGTATATAGATACTTTTATTTTGTTCAATGGCATGTATAGGGCTTTTGTTTTTTTGTTATATGTGTCATTTGATTAGCCAATATGAAAGCTTATAAAAGTATACATATTCACTTGTATATGGCCATGGGAATTGGTTCATTTTGGTGTAGGTTATGACCTGCCAAATTGTACATGTTATGTTCCAATGTTCTTATGATGATTAAATATGGTGTGTTATAATTAGTCACATATAATATGACCAAATCACATAGGGTGGTTAGGCCACGATTTGGTAATGAGTTAAGATAATGAGCCAAGCTTAATTGAGTTACAAGTCATAGAAATCCTTAATAAAAAGGGGATAACCTAGCATGTATGAAAACCGATGAGATGAGTTTTACATGCAATGAAACCGATGAGATGAGTTTTACATGCAATGAGGTGTATTAAGGTCATTTAAGAGTATAATTAAACCATGTTAAGTGTTATTGAAAACTATAAGTGGATATGAATATTAGAGGGTGACCAAAGGCTTGGAAAATGTCTCAACAAAGTTCACACGAGTAGACACACGGGCATGTGTCTAGGCTGTGTATGACACACGGACCGCCTCACATGTAACGCCCCAATTTTTGGGAATTCTGTGTGTGCTGGAAAAATTTAAAATTTCTATGTTCTGTCTACTTGGCATAGGTTTAATTATGTTAGTGGGCCTCTAGAAGGCCCAAGCTTCAGTTAAAACCCGATATTTTTAATTAATTTTAATTCCATAGGGAAAAAGGGGGTTCTGGTTAACTGGGCTTTTAAGTATTAATTGGGTAAAATAAAACACAAGGAAGCAGGTGGCAAAGTGGCATGTGACGCCACTGGGAAGGCTATAAAGGTGGCGTGTGGATGCTAGGGAGAACCAAGGTTCAAGTCACAATGGGAGCATATTAAGGGAATTATTTTTTATGTTTAGAAAGGGTAAGTAATGGAACTCAAGTAAAAGACTGTCAGGAGGAGTTTGAGTTGCTCAGGAGATTGAGTAAGGAGGGGATAAGGGAGAGGATTTAGGAGCTGATTAGGGAGAGCAGTATTGGCCGAATGATGGACTCTTGAGGAGCAAGAGTTGGCCGGCCAAGGGTTTCTTTAGGGGGCAAATTTTGGCTAGGTTAAATGCCAAGTATAAATTCAGCATTTGGGGGTAAGTTGTGCCGTTTTTCTGACCATCCTTCCTCCTCCTCCTTTCTTTTCTTTTTCTCTCCATCTACCTTCTCCTCTTCTTTTCTCCATAGCCAAATCCTTCTACCACTCTACTCTACACCCTTTCTTACTATTATTTTTAAGCCTTACAGCCGAATATCACAAAAGCTTAAATCCCGAAAGTTCATATTGTCTGTGCTGAATTCTCCTAGCAAAAACCTACTGATTTTTCTTCATCCTTTTTTATCGATTCTTTCTTTTTATAAACCCTAAACCTCTGTCAACAAAGCCACTACAAAACCCCCATATTTTCTTCACTGTTACAAAAAAACCGAAAACACATAGCCATAGGGACATAGCCGAATTTTTAAGATCACTAAAGGCTCGACTTTTGTTATTATTTGAGGGGTTAGATCTGCATCAGAATCGAGTAGGAGTTAATTGGAATCATTGACTGAAGGAACCGGTGGTAAGTTTTTGAGCCTAATATTTATTTCAGGTTTTAGAAAAAGCCGAAACCCCTAAAGGTTAGGGAGACTGTCGAGTTGGGCTTGAAGCTCTAAGGGTTGTGATAACTATTTTATTTTTTGATGCTAGTGTGATTTAGGATCTGCTGATCAAAGGCTTGGACAAGTGGAACGACTGGATCTAGACATAGTCGCTAATTTCGGCAAAGGCAATTCGTGTGTGGATCTCGTTAGCATATTGTCGCAGATAAGTGTGTAACTGACACCCTCTTATAGACTAGATCGGAAAAAGCCGAAATGCTAAAAAGCTGATATTTTGAAAACTTGCGAGTGCGCGAATGCTCGTGAGATTAATAGTTTGATGTATATGGTAAATTAAAGTGATAAGACTATAGAGTGCACGATTTTGTGCATTTTGATGTTTTAGGCTTAATGGGCCAAAATCAGGATAATGGGCCAACGGGCCCAATTCGGTAAGAAAACGCTGTAAGTGTTTCTGGTTGTACATAAATGGCTATGTTATGCATGAAAACCTTAAGAATAGTTAAATTACTTGAATACCCCTATGTATGGAAGATTACCATTATACCCCTAGGGTTACTTTTGACTAAAAAGCATGATGATCTGATTCCTTATGATGTATGCCATGATTGTATATCTGTTGCATGGGGACATGGGTTATATTATGGAGGAAGCGTCCTGGTGGCTATGCCACAATTATTTGATCTGGTGGTTCTGCCACATATATCTGTTCTGGTGGCTCTGCCACGATTATCTGTATCTGGTGACTCTGTCACATTACCTGTTCTGGTAGCTATGTTGCATATTTCTGTGGCGTGTAGCGGTTGGGTGGGTCGAGGAGTCTCCCCACATGGTGAAAGGTTGGTATGGGGGTGCATATGGCTGGATATGGGTTGGGTTTTACATAAACATGTAACATCTGTTCTGATCTGTTATGGGCCTATGGGCTTTATTCTGAATTCTGTTCTGGGCTAAGGCCAACTTATTCTGTTTTCTGTGGTTTGAACCGATATAGGCTATGGTTGGGTTAATTTACACACTGAGTTTCCCCAAACTCACCCCTTTATTTTCATCCACGCAGGTAATCCCCAACCATAGTGGGCCTAGAGCTGTGAGGGATTCGGAGTGGCCACACATTCTGCAAATTCGATTTTTCTTCTGGTGAACTGGACATCCTTTTATTTATGCTTAAGGTTTTGGATTTTAAATGTAATAAGGCCGCTTAATTTTTCTTGATGGTTTTAATATGTTTTGTTAAGATAGGTATTACTTATATTTAACTATTGAAATTGGATAGCTCTAGGGCGCATTTTCAAGAACAGTAATTGATTTCAAAATAACCCGACAACAAGCAAAGCTTCCGTAATAAAAATATTTTCCAAAATTAATCACTTTTCCTAAAAAGGACTTAATCAAATTGGTTGCCTGAAAATATACATGACGTTGAGGTGTGGCAATGGCAGTGTGCATGTCTAGGTTTGGATCCGAAGGGAGCTTGTACTTAAGCAGTCCGATGGACTCACCTCCTCTTTTTCCAGTTTCCTACCTGGTGCACAACTTCCATTCACTTTAACTTATAATGAAATTATTTTTTTAAAACACTAAGTAAGTTTTTCTATATCAACAATATAAAATGTTTTGAACGCTTCGATGTGGCACGTCAGATCCGGCCATAACATCTAGGCCGAGTTTGGGGTGTTACATCACAAGCGTGTGATATTGCCATGTCTCCCCTGCACCTAAAAAATTTAAGTCAGAATGCATGGTACTAAACACACGGGTAGAGACACGGCCGTGTGGGGGGCACGGTCTAGCACATGGACGTGTGTCTTGGACGTGTGCCCCTAAATGCATGTTGACATCATAAATAAAATGCTCGATTTTTTGGACACTGGCAACCACACGAGCGTGTCTAGGCCGTGTGAAGGACACGGGCTAGGGACACGGGCATGTGTTTGGCCGTGTGAAAATCCCTGTAGGTTCAAAATGAGAAATAAATTCAATTAATTCCACACGGGTAGGGGACACGGACGTGTCCCAAAGCATACGGACATGTGCATTGCCTCTACATGGCGTGTGAGGCTTAACTTAGTAAATTTTCTAGGAACTTTCTCAAGTTCTTGGTTTGATTTTGGACCATTTTCAATGTCTGTTTCGGGCCCCGTAAGCCCATAATAGGGATACTAAGATGTTGTTTGATTGGGTTCAAATTGGAACAAAATTTTATAACTCATATTTCCTAAAATGTTCGAGTACATGTCTAGTAACGCCTCATACTTGGTCCCAGTTTCAGGTACGGGTAAGGGGTGTTACATTTAGTGGTATCAGAGCTACAATTTAGTCAGTTCTAGAACTACCGTAGAGAGTATTGAGTTTCGCTATACATGCCATTATACGAACGTTGATAGTGTGACATCTCCTAACGTTTAATTGTCTTTGAATATAGTAAATGTCTTCTAATCATGCCCAAGATAAGTCTGAGGGAGTCGAGCTCAATGCTCTGGCTTCCATACAATGAGCTATTTCTAGTAGTAGTAGAAGGCCTATGTCTAAAGGCCGGGAAGAGGCCAGAGCCACCTTCTTTGACATGATAGATGAGTGGTTTGGGGATTATTTAAAGAATTGCCCCAACATACCACAACCTCCCCTGCCCCCTAACCGACCTGATGAGGAAGTGCCACGAGGTATGGCACCTGTAAGAATCGGTAAAGCCCCTGTAGACAAGCTTAGAAAGTATGTGGCTGAAGAATTTAGGGCTAAAATCGATGATGATACTGAACGAGCCGAGTTTCGGCTCGAAAACACTACACGAGTATTGGACGAGTTATCTTGTACACCTGAGGGGTGTTTAAAGTGTGTTGTATCTCTTGTAAAGGATACTGCATGCCACTGTTGGAAGACCGTATCTTCGATGGTATCAAAGGAAAACATTACTTGGGAATTTTTCCAAGCGGAGTTTAAGAAGAAATACATCAGTCAAAGATTCTTAGACTCGAAGCGAAAGGAGTTCCTGGAACTCAAACAAGAAAATAAGACTGTAGCGGAATATGAAAGGGAGTTTGTAAGGCTAAGTCAATATGCAACTGAATGGGTTCAAACAGAGTCAGAAATGTGTAAACGCTTCGAAGAAGGCTTGAATGAGGAAATCAAACTATTGATTGAGATTCTTGAGATACGAGAGTTTGCTGTATTAGCGGATCGAGCCAAGAAAGCCAATGAACTCAATAATGAAAGGAAGCAAGCTAAGAGATAAGCTCAAGTTGCGAGTAAGAGATCCAGTAGTAAGATGCTCTTATTTGCCACAAAGAAATCAAGGAACCAACATGAATGCTCCGTTTTATCGGTAGGATATGTGGGTAAAGCAAGAAGATCCAAACGGCGTAACCAGAAGTCTTCCTCCCCGATGATGACTAGTGTGGGGAGTGTAGGTGACAAAAAGCCGAAGTGTAAAAGCTGTAATAAATTTCACTTCGAAGAGTGTTAGATGAAGAGCGGTGCGTGCTATAGATGTGGTTCTATTGACCACTTCCTCAGAGACTGCCTAGAGCGAACCGATAAAGAAGTGGAAGTAGTCCCGAAGTTAAGCACTCCTACTCCACAAGGTAGACCTTCGAGATATCCTGGAAGTACTAGTGGCAGTCGGGTTACAGCCAAAGATATTGCAAAATCAGAGACTCAAGCCCCGGCAAGAACGTATGCAATACGCGCTCGAGAGTAAGCTTCTGCTCTTAACGTCATCACAGGTACTTTTTCCCTTTTTAACACTTGTGTTGTTGCCTTAATTGATCCGGGATTGACGCATTCATACATTTGCATGAGATTGGTGTCTAGTATGAATATATCTATTGAACCTACGAAATTTATTATCAGAGTGTCAAACCCATTAGGCAAGTTAGTCTTGGTCGATAAAGTCTGTAAGAATTGTCCTTTGACAATTCAGGGTCACTATTTTCTAACTAACCTTATGTTATTGCCATTTGATGAGTTTGATGTAATACTTGGCATGGATTGGTTAGCCCTGCATGATGTAATTGTAAATTGTGGTAGCAAGTATATTGAATTGAAGTGCCCAGATGGTAAGATTCTACGGGTTGATTCAAGAGAATTGGATACACCGTCAGTTGTAATCACAGCAATGGTTGCTCAAAGATATATGAGAAAAGGGTACGAAGATTACCTTGCTTTTGTACTAAACACTAAGGAAATGGAGTTGAAGATTGAGTCTGTACCAATAGTATGTGAATATCCAGACATGTTCCTAGAAGAATTACCCGGACTACCTCCTGATAGAGAGATAGAGTTTGTTTTTAAACTAGTTCCAGGAACAGCTCCTATTTCTATTACTCCGTATAGGATGGCACCAATCGAGATGAAAGAGTTAAAAGTACAGTTGCAAGAAATGACGGTTAAAGGTTTTGCAAGGCCAAGCTTTTCACCTTGGGGTGCTCTCGTATTATTTGTAAAGAAGAAAGATGGTTCAATGAGGCTATGTATAGATTATCGGCAACTGAACAAGGTAACTATTAAGAATAAGTATCCTTTGCCAAGGATCAAAGATTTTTTCTACCAGTTGAGGGGAGCCACTGTATTCTCTAAGATAGACCTGAGATCTGGTTACTATCAGTTGTGAGTTAAGGAGTCAGATGTGCCTAAGACAGCTTTCAGAACAAGATATGGTCACTATGAATTTCTTTTCATGCCGTTTGGGTTAACGAATGTACCGGCCGTATTTATGGACCTAATGAATAGGATATTTCGGCCATACTTGGACAAGTTCATCGTTGTGTTCATTGATGACATTTTGATCTATTCCAAGGATAAGACAGAGCATGCGAAGCATCTGAGGACTGTGTTACGGACCTTACAGGAAAAGCAATTGTATGCTAAGTTTAGCAAGAGTGAACTTTGGCTCCAAGAAGTAGGGTTTTTGGGTCACATTATTTCGGGTGATGGCATCTGAGTTGATCCAAGTAAGATCCCTGCCATCGTTGAATGGAAACCACCTAAAAATGTAACCGAGGTTAGAAGCTTTTTTGGCTTAGCTGGTTGCTACCGAAGATTTGTGAAAGGATTCTCCATGATAGCGACTCTAATGACGAGGTTGTTACAGAAAGACGTTAAGTTTGAATGGACAGAAAAGTGTCAGTAGAGTTTCGAAAAGTTAAAGACATTGCTAACTGAAGCTCCAATTTTCGTATTACCTGAGCTGGGAAAAGAGTTTGTGATCTATAGTGATGCATCCTTAAATGGACTAGGTACTGTGGTTATGCAAGATGACAAAGTGATAGCCTATGCTTCACAACAGTTGAACCCACATGAGAAGAATTATTCGATGCATGACTTAGAGCTTGCCGCTATTGTTTTTGCCTTGAAAATTTGGAGGCATTATTTATATGGTGAGACCTATCGTATATTCACAGACCACAAGAGTTTGAAGTATTTGATGACTCAAAAAGAATTGAATCTGAGACAGTAGAGATGGTTAGAACTAATTAAAGATTACGAGCTGATCATTGACTATCACCTAGGAAAGGCGAATGTCGTCTTTGTTTGCATTGAGGGCCATGAACGCTCAATTGGCATTGTTTGATGATGGTTCGGTTTTGGGAAATCTAAGGGCTAGGACGACATATCTTCAGGAAATTTATGATGCTCATACTAATGATAGTGTCCTGCAAGTTAAAAGAGCTCAATGTGAGTCGGACAATGAATCAAATTTTCAGATTAGTCCTGATGGATGCTTATGTCCAGAGACAGAGTTTGCGTATCAAGGAACGATGAAATTATTTGGAAAATCTTGTAAGAGGCACATGATAGCCATTTGTCTATTCATCCGGGAAGTACCAAAATGTATAATGATTTGAAGAAAATGTACTGGTAGAACGGTATGAAGAGAGACATCTTTGAATTTGTATCGAAATGTTTGATATGTCAATAAGTCAAAGCTGAACATCAAGTACCTTCATGTTTACTACAACCTGTGATGGTCCCCGAATGGAAGTGGGACAGAATTACTATAGACTTCATACCTAGAGACCATTGACCCCGAAAAAGAAAGATGCTATATGGGTTGTGGTGGATAAGTTGACGAAGTCGACTCATTTTATACCAGTGACAGATTATTCACTTGACAAGTTGGCTGACTTGTATGTATATGAGATTGTGAGATTACACAGGGTACCGCAATCGATTATTTCAGACAGAGACCCGAGATTTACTTCAAGATTCTGAAAGAAGTTACAAGAAGCCTTGGGTACAAAGTTGAGCTTTAATACAACTTTTCACCCACACACTGATGGTCAGTCTGAATGGATGATCCAGATTCTTAAGGATATGTTGCAATGTTGCATCCTCGAATTTCAGGGTAGCTGGGAAAAATACTTGCCATTGGTAGAGTTCGCCTACAACAAAAATTTTCAAACGGGTTTGAAGATGGCACCTTACGAGGCCTTGTATGGTAGAAAGTGCCGAACTCCATTGTATTGGACAGAACTCAAGGAGAGTCAGATTCACGGAGTTGATCTAATCAAGGAAACTGAAGAAAAGGTTAAAGTGATATGTGATTGCTTGAAAGCGGCATCGGATAGACAAAAGTCATATGCTGATCTGAAAAGAAAAGAGATTAAGTTCCAAGTCGGAGACAAAGTATTCTTGAAAGTATCTCCTTGGAAAAAGGTATTGAGATTTGGTCGAAAAGGAAAATTGAGTCCGCGATTTATCGGGCCATACGAGATTACTGAAAGAGTTAGACCATTAGCCTATCGCTTAGCATTGCCACAAAAATTGTAACGCTCCTTACCCGTGTTCCACATCAAAAAGGGTACGAGGTATTACCAGCTCATAATATATATCATTAAACGAAACCGAAATAGAAATTTGTCATCCAAATAGATAATGTATCATTATAACATATGTCTTGAACAATATTAGCCAACTTCAATGGCTTTTACAAAATAATTTTGTTAAATATTGTAACCAATATTTTAAACCTAGGCAATTATGACACGTAACAAAATAACGAAGCCTACTATACATGCCATAATTCAAAAGAAATGTTTAGTTCAAATACCCAAAAGTATTGATAGTGTGGCAGATCTTCAACGATCCTTAACTCCCGAGCAATGTCGGACGACACTATAAGACAAAAGCGAGAAAATAAAGTAAGCTTATATAGCTTAGTAAGTAAGTATATAAATAATAATTAAAGAATCTAATATGTTTACACATTAACTCAAGTGTATCTACTTTTAATTTCAATATTTACTCCACTTTGACTGAGCTGTCTCTCCTGCGTCATGTTAACTAAATAAATGATAACTCAAGTTACAAACCTCGAAATTCAAATCCGTAAAATTTTCCTGAAACTAGACTCATATAAATTCTTACTAATTCTTTTCTAGAATTTTTTTCTCCAGGAAATTAGTACAGTTTATTAGTTAAATTTTCCCCTGTTATACAGCTTGACTGATCTGACCTCTGTTCACTACGAGTTTAATTTCTCCTAGTACACAATTAAAATAGCCATGAAAAATGTTTCATTTAAAAATATACTCAATAAGGAATCTATACATATAAACTATATTTCTTAATTATTTTTGTACAATGTTTAATGATTTATCAAAGTCAGAACAGGGGATCACATAGTTAATCTGAACAAGTTACACACAAATATAAATATCTCAAAATATAGAGTTCCTTTGCTTGCTCTGTTTCTTTTATATGAAAATAGGCTCATTGACCTTTAATTTCATATCTCATTCAATCTTTAATTATGTTTATAATAGTTTTGGTGATTTTTCAAAGTCATGTCACTGCTACTATCTAAAACAATATTATTGCAAATTCACTCTTTCACACTTTCTTTGTATTAACCTCACTTAGCATACATATCACAATTCATTTCACCACATTTCATACATCACAAGTATAAGTCCATGATTACAATGCCACCATAAAATTATCCCGTTGAACAATTTGGATCAATCCTCGATACTTGATGGTTTCAGCACACTGCTCCACTATCATATTTCATATAATTCGGCTCTCTTGTACACATGGTGAACACTTAGTACCACCCATGTGACCTAGCCAATTTATCTCTTAGCTCTCTTGTCTACATGGTGTCCTTCACTTGGAATCACACATGCGACCTAGCTACATTTATCTCTCCCGTAGCTCTCTTGTCTACATGGGATACATCCCGTATCACACATGTGACCTAGCTACTACATAGTATCTTGTAGCTCTCTTGTACACATGATGTGCACTTAGCACCATACATGTGACCTAGCTACGCTCCATCAATATTATTCAATCATTCCGAATGTTCAACCGGGATTTCTCTCTCTATTACTTATTTTCATTCCTCTAATAGTCGATTTATGTTTCAAAATTAGCTAATATACATATAATAGGCTAAAATATAAAAATGTAAATGAAATTAATGTATTATTTACATACAAACTTACCTCGGTGCAAAATATAAAAATTTTGCAATTTAGTCCAAAACCTTTTCCTTCCCCCGTTCGAGATTGATTCCACGCCTTTCTTGATCTATAACAACACATTTAGCTCATTTAACACTCATACTATTTATTTCAATCCAAAAATCACATTATAGAAAAATTACATTTCTGCCCCTAACTTTTAAAAAATTATGATTTTGCCCCTAGGCTCGGGAATTTAATTTCAGCCCTTATTATTATGTTTTATGACATGCTGATCATTTTTCCCTTCTATGACAACATCAAATTCTCACTCTAACACATAGTTATGAACAATAGGTATTTTTACCGATTATGTCGTTTTGCTCGTTTTCGCTAAAAATCGCTTAGAAAAGGTCGTTCTCCTAACTTCAAACATTCATATTCTACCATTAAACATCAAAATACATGCATGTCATTCATGGGTAAAATTTTAAACATAAACCCTAGCTCGAAATAATGGTAGAAATAGGTAGACCGAGCTACGAGGATTTCAAAAATGTAAAGAACATTAAAAACGGGGCTTGAATGCACTTACTATTGAGCTTGAAAGCTTGGGAAAAACCCTAGCTATGGAGAACATGTAAGTTTCGGCCAAGCTTGAATGAAGATGAATACATTTTGTGTTATTTTTCCCATTTTATTTCATTTAATATACAAATGACCAAAATGCCCTTACTACTAAACTTTCTTAAAATTCCATCCATGTCCTAATTTTTTTCCATATAAAGTATAATGATCTAATTGCCATTTAAGGACCTCTACTTAAAACTCCCATTTCAATCAAGTACTTTATGAACTAGAACACACATTTTTTTTACCTATTTCAATTTAGTCCTAAATATCAAATTAAACACCCAATCGATAAAATTTCGCAATGAAATTTTCACACAATTATGAAATCATAATATAAACACTAAAACTTAATCAAAATAATTTCTTTTAACCTCAAATTCGTGGTTTCAAAACCACTATTCCATTTTGGCCCTAAATCGGGCTGTTACAACTCTCCCCCCTTTAGGGATTTTCGTCTTTGAAAATCTTGCCGGTAAAGAGATTTGGGTACTGTTTTCTCATGGCTTCCTCCGGTTCTCACGTAGCTTCTTCTACTCCCTGTCTTTGCCATAACACTTTCACTAAAGCTATACTTTTTTTTCTCAACTGTTTTACTTCTCGGGCCAAAATCTTAATCGGTTCCTCATCATAGGTCAAGTGTGATCGAATCTCAATTTTTGTTGGAGAAATCACATGTGAAGGATCAGAACGATAACATCGCAACATTGATACATGAAACACATTATGAATTCTTTCTAACTCTGTCGATAAGGCCAACCGATATGCCACTGGTCCAATTCTCTCAGTAATCTCGTACGGCCCAATAAAACGCGGACTCAACTTGCCTTTTTGGCTAAATCTCAAAATCTTCTTCCATGGTGACACCTTCAAGAACACTTTATCACCTACCTAGAATTCAATCTCTTTTCTTTTAAATCTGCAAACTTTATCACCTACCTGGAATTCAATCTATTTTCTTTTTAAATCTGCATATGACTTTTGTCGATCTGAAGCAGCTTTCAAGCAATCACGAATTACTTTTACTTTCTCTTTGGTTTCTTTAACTAGATCAACTCTATGAATCTGTTTCTCACTAAGTTCGGTCCAATATAAAGGAGTCCGACACTTGCGACCATACAAGGCTTCGTACGGTGCCATCTGTATACTTGACTGAAAACTGTTATTGTAGGCAAATTCAACCAAAGATAGATATTTCTCTCAACTACCTTCAAATTCTAAAACACAGCATCTAAGCATATCTTCGAGTACTTGGATTACTCTTTCCGACTGACCATCTGTTTGTGGATGAAACGCAGTACTAAAGTTCAATTTTGTACCCAAAGCTTCTTGTAACTTTTTCCAGAATCTCGAGGTAAACCTCAGATCTCTATCTGATATTATAGACATAGGTACCCCGTGCAACCTCGCAATTTCAGCAATATATAATTCAGCTAATTCATCAAGTGAGTAATCGGTACGTACCGGTATAAAGTAAGCCAACTTTGTTAACCTATCAACCACTATGCAGACAACATCCTTCTTTTTAGGAGTCAGAGGCAAACCGGTTACAAAATCCATGGTAATCCTATCCCATTTCCACTCAGGCACCATTACCGGTTGGAGTAATCCTGAAGGCACTTGATGCTTAGCTTTTACTTGTTGACAGATCAAACACTTGGTTACAAATTCAGAAATGTCCCTTTTCATGCCTGGCCACCAATATAACTTCTTTAAATCATTATACATTTTTGTGCTACCAGGCTGAACCGAAAAACAACCACTGTGCGCTCATGTAATATTTTCTGAATCAATTCATCATTTTTCGATACACATATCCTGTCTTGAAACATCAAACAGTCATCTGGTCCAACTCAAAAATTTGAGTCATAACCCGATTCGCACTGAGTTCTCTTGGTTCGCAACTCACTATCGTTCTTTTGAGCATCACAAATTTGCTGGAGAAATAAGGGTTTAGCCCTCATCTCTGCTAAGAGTGACCCATCATCAGACAATGCTAACCCCATATTCATGGCTCTCAAAGTAAAAAGAGATTTCCTGCTCAAAGCGTCAGCAACTACATTCGCTTTTCCCGGATGATAATCAATCATTAACTCATAATCCTTCAATAATTCAAGCCATCTCCACTGTTGCAGATTCAAATCCTTTTGATTCATCAAATACTTCAAACTTTTGTAATCAGTAAAAATTCTTTCACTATACAAATAATGTCGCCAAATCTTCAAGGCAAAGTCAATAGCGGCTAATTCCAAATCATGTGTAGGATAGTTCTTCTCATGCGGTTTTAACTGTCTCGAGGCATAAGCTACCACTTTACCCTCTTGCATTAGTACACATCCAAGGCCTGTCAATGATGCATCACTATAAATTATGAATTCCTTCCCTGGCTCGGGCTGTATTAAAATTGGCGCTTCAGTCAATCGTGCTTTCAGCTTTTCAAAACTCTGCTGACATTTATCAGTTTATTCAAACTTAACATTCTTTTGCAGCAACTTAGTCATAGGAGAGGCAATCATCGAAAATCCCTTGACAAAACGTCTATAATACCTGGCCAAGCCTAAAAAGTTTCTAACCTCGGATACATTCTTTGGCGGTTTCCAATCAACGATCGCGGAAATCTTGCTCGGATCCACCCGAATACCATCACCTCAGACTATATGTCCCAAAAATCTGACTTCACGAAGCCAGAACTCACTTTTACTAAACTTAGCAAACAATTTCTTTTTCTCAAGATTTGCAATATGGTTCTCAAGTGTTCGGCGTGCTCAGACTCATCCCGAGAATAAATTAGAATGTCATCTATAAACACTACTACAAACTTATCTAAATATGGCCGAAAGATTCGGTTCATCAAGCCCATAAATATAGCTAGAGCATTTGTTAAGCCGAAAGGCATCACAAGGAACTCATAATGTCCATACCTTGTCCTAAAGGCAGTTTTCGGCACATCCGACTCCTTAACTCTCAACTGGTAGTAACCAGACCTCAAATCGATCCTTAAAAACACTGTGGCCCCCTTTAACTGATCGAATAAATCATCAGTCCTCGGCAACGGGTACTTGTTCTTTATTGTCACCTTGTTGAGCTGACGGTAATCAATGCAAAGCCTCATTGAGCCATCTTTCTTCTTTACGAACAATACGGGAGCACCCTAGGGAGAGAAACTCGGTCTCACAAATCCCTTGTCTGTTAACTCTTGCAACTGAGCCTTCAATTCTTTTAATTCAGTTGGAGCCATTCTATATGGAGCAATCGAGATCGGTGCAGTACCCGGCAACAAATCAATGGCAAACTCTATCTCCCTGTTCGGAGGCAATCCAGGCAATTCCTCTGGAAATACATCTGGAAATTCACAGACTATTGGTACTGATTCAAGCTTCAATTCAGACAGCTCAGTATTCATTACATAGGCTAGATAAGCTTCACATCCTTTCCTCATGTATTTCTGTGCAAACATGTGCGAAATCGCCATAGGTAATTTATTTGATTCATCTGTTTCAACCCACAGAGTTTCACCATTTTCACATTTCAACTCTAGTGTTTTCTGTTTACAATCTACCTTTTGGCATCATACAATGTCAACCAGTCCATTCCCAAAATAACGTCAAACTCATCAAATGGTAACAACATCAGATTAGCCAGAAGATACTGACCTTGAATCATTAATGGGCAATTCTTACAAACCTTATCAACTAGCACATATTGGCCTAAGAGGTTCGACACTTTAATTGTAAATTCAGTAAACTCAACAGGCAACTTTTTATTAGATACTAAATTCATACAAACATAGGAATGAGTAGACCCAGGATCAATCAATGCAATAACAATAGCATCATAGAGAGAAAATGTACCAGTAATCGCATCGGGAGATGATGCATCCTCTCGGGCACGTATGGCATAAGCTCCAGTAGGCGCTCTAGCTTCTGATCTCGCCGCTGAATCTTTCATTACAGTTTTACTGCTAGCTCCACCTCCAGTATTTCTCGGTGGTCTGCCTCTGCTAGCAGTAGTACTCTGTCTAGCACTCTGAAATTTTTCTTCTTTAACTTGCTCTGAACAGTCTCTGATAAAATGCACACGAGAACCACACTTGAAACAAGCTCGCTCGTTTCCCCAACACTCACCAAAATGTTGCCTGCCACATTGCTGACATTCGGGCTTTTTAGATCGCACATTACCCACACTTGCCACTAAAGTAGCTTGAGCTTTAGACCCCAAATATGCCCTACCACGATCTCTGTGTGAATCCCCAACTGAAACTGTCATTCGAGGGTTTGTCTCTTTGGACCTCTTTGATTGAGATTGAAATGACTTGCTTATCGGCCTCTTTCTGACATCTCGAGCCTCAATAGCAGCTTTTCTTCTTTCTTTGTTCAATTCTTCGGCTTTAAGAGCTCGGTCAACCAATACTACAAATTCTTTCAGCTCCAAAATTCCCATAAGCACTTTAATGTCCTCATTTAACCCATCCTCAAACCTTTTACACATAATGGCCTAGGTGGACACACATTCCTGGGCATACTTGCTGAGCCTTACAAATTCGCGTTCATACTCTGCCACAGACATCTTGCCCTGCTTCAATTCAAGGAACTCCTTCCGCTTTTGATCAAAAAATCGCTGACTTATGTATTTCTTTATGAATTCTTCCTGGAAGAATTCCAAGTAACCCTTTCTTTTGGCACCACTACTACCAAAGTCTTCCACCAGTGGTAGACTGAATCTCTCAAAAGTGATACAGCACACTTTAAGCACTCCTCGAGTGTACATGAGAGCTCATCAAATACACGGGTAGAATTTTCAAGCCAGAACTCCGCTTTCTCGGGATCATCATCGATCTTTGCTCTAAAATCTTCGGCCCCTTGTTTTTGAATCTTGTCAACCGGAGGCTTGTTCATTCTTACCAAATCTATGCCTTGAGCAGCTACAGGAACTGTCTGAGGAATGGGAGGGGGTGGAGGAGGTTGAGCATTTGGGTTTGCTCGAATAAACTCAGTATACCAATTGTTCATCATTTGGAGAAAGGCATCCCGACCCTCATCTTCCTGTCTTAATTCTCAGGTCTACTTTCTACAGGCGCGGTCTCTTGTGCGGGAGCCGACGCATTACTAGCAGCATCATCAGCCGCAGTTCCATCAGGATCCATTACAATATTAAAACAAAACACAGTTTAGAATAATCAGGAGTCACCACACTATCACAGTATATTTATGGCATGTATAGCTAGACTTTTACACACACTATATTAGTCCGAGAACCGACTAAACCATAGCTCTGATACCACTAAATGTAACGCCCCTTACCCGTGTTCCACATCGAAACAGGGTACGAGGTATTACCAGTTCATAATATATATCATTAAACGAAACCGAAATAGAAATATGTCATCCAAATAGATAATGTATCATTATAACATATGTCTTGAACAATATTAGCCAACTTCAATGGCTTTTACAAAATAATTTTGTTAAATATTGTAACCAATATTTTAAACCTAGGAAATTATGACACGTAACAAAATAACGAAGCCTACTATACAAGCCATAATTCAAAAGAAATGTTTAGTTCAAATACCGAAAAGTATTAATAGTGTGGCAGATCTTCAACGATCCTTAACTCTCGAGCAATGCCGGACGACACTATAAGACAAAAGAGAGAAAAGAAAGTAAGCTTATATAGCTTAGTAAGTAAGTATATAAATAATAATTAAAAAATCTAATATGTTTACACACTAACTCAAGTGTATCTACTTTTAATTTCAATATTTACTCCACTTTGATTGAGCTGTCTCTCCTGCCTCATGTTCACTAAATAAATCATAACTCGAGTTAAAAAACTTGAAATTAAAATCCGTAAAATTTTCATGAAACTACACTCATATAAATTCTTACTAATTTTTTTCTAGAATTTTTTGGTCCAGCCAACTAGTACAGTTTATTAGTTAAAGTTTCCCCTATTATACAGCTCGACTGATCTGACCTCTGTTCACTACGAGTTGAATTTCTCCCAGTACACAATTCAAATAGCCATGAAAATGTTTCATTTAAAACTAGACTCAATAATTAATCTATACATATAAACTATATTTCTTAATTTTTTTTACAATTTTTAATGATTTATCAAAGTCAGAACAGGGGATCACATAGTTAATCTGAACAAGTCACACACAAATACAAATATCTCAAAATATAGAGATCCTTTTCTTGCTCTGTTACTTTTATATGAAAATAGACTCATTTACCTTTAATTTCATATCTCATTCAACCTCAAATTAAATTTATACCATTTTTAGTGATTTTTCAAAGTCACGTTACTGCTACTGTCTAAAACAGTATTATTGCAAATTCACTCTTTCACACTTTCTTTGTATTAACCTCACTTAGCATACATAGCACAATTCATTTTCACCACATTTCATACATCACAAGTATAAGTCCATGATTACAATGCCACCGTAAAATTATCCCGTTGAACAATTTGGATCAATCCCCGATACTTGATGGTTTCAGCACACTGCTCCACTATCATATTTCATATAATTCGGCTCTCTTGTACACATGGTGAACACTTAGTACCACCCATATGACCTAGCCAATTTATCTCGAAGCTCTCTTGTCTACATGGGATACATCCCGTATCAAACATGTGACCTAGCTACTACATAGTATCTCGTAGCTCTCTTATACACATGATGTGCACTCAGCACCATACATGTCACCTAGCTACGCTCCATCAATATTATTCAATCTTTCCGAATGTTCAACCGGAATTTCTCTCTCTATTACTTATTTCCATTCCTCTAATAGTCGATTTATGTTTCAAAATTAGCTAAAATACATATAATAGGCTGAAATATAAAAATGTAAATGAAGTTAATGTATTATTTACAGACAAACTTACCTCGGTGCAAAATATAGAAATTTTGCAATTTAGTCCAAAACCTTTTCCTTCCCCCGTTCGAGATCGATTCAACGCCTTTCTTGATCTATAACAACACATTTAGCTCATTTAACACTCATACTATTTATTTCAATCCAAAAATCACATTATGGAAAAATTACATTTTTGCCCCTTAACTTTTACAAAATTACGATTTTTCCCCTAGGCTCGGGAATTTAATTTCAGCCCTTATTATTATGTTTTATGACATGCTGATCATTTTTCCCTTCTATGACAACATCAAATTCTCACTCTAACACATAGTTATGAACAATAGGTATTTTTACTGATTATGTCGTTTTGCTCGTTTTCGCTAAAAATCGCTTAGAAAAGATCATTCTCCTAACTTCAAACAGTCATATTCTACCATTAAACATCAAAATACATGCATGTCATTCATGGGTAAAATTTTAAACATAAACCCTAGCTCGAAATAATGGTAGAAATAGGTAGGCCGAGCTACGAGGATTTCAAAAATGTAAAGAAAATTAAAAACGGGGCTTGAATGCACTTACTATTGAGCTTGAAAGCTTGGGAAAAACCCTAGCTATGGAGAACATGTAAGTTTCGGCCAAGCTTGAATGAAGATGAATACATTTTTGTGTTATTTTTCCCATTTTATTTCATTTAATATACAAATGACCAAAATGCCCTTACTACTAAACTTTCTTAAAATTCCATCCATGTCCTAATTTTTTTCCATATAAAGTATAATGATCTAATTGCCATTTAAGGACCTCTACTTAAAACTCCCATTTCAATCAAGTACTTTATGAACTAGAACACACATTTTTTTTACCTATTTCAATTTAGTCCTAAATATCAAATTAAACACCCAATCGATAAAATTTCGCAATGAAATTTTCACACAATTATGAAATCATAATATAAACACTAAAACTTAATCAAAATAATTTCTTTTAACCTCAAATTCGTGGTTTCAAAACCACTATTCCATTTTGGCCCTAAATCGGGCTGTTACAACTCTCCCCCCTTTAGGGATTTTCGTCTTTGAAAATCTTGCCGGTAAAGAGATTTGGGTACTGTTTTCTCATGGCTTCCTCCGGTTCTCACGTAGCTTCTTCTACTCCCTGTCTTTGCCATAACACTTTCACTAAAGCTATACTTTTTTTCTCAACTGTTTTACTTCTCGGGCCAAAATCTTAATCGGTTCCTCATCATAGGTCAAGTGTGATCGAATCTCAATTTTGTTGGAGAAATCACATGTGAAGGATCAGAACGATAACATCGCAACATTGATACATGAAACACATTATGAATTCTTTCTAACTCTGTCGATAAGGCCAACCGATATGCCACTGGTCCAATTCTCTCAGTAATCTCGTACGGCCCAATAAAACGCGGACTCAACTTGCCTTTTTGGCTAAATCTCAAAATCTTCTTCCATGGTGACACCTTCAAGAACACTTTATCACCTACCTAGAATTCAATCTCTTTTCTTTTAAATCTGCAAACTTTATCACCTACCTGGAATTCAATCTATTTTCTTTTTAAATCTGCATATGACTTTTGTCGATCTGAAGCAGCTTTCAAGCAATCACGAATTACTTTTACTTTCTCTTTGGTTTCTTTAACTAGATCAACTCTATGAATCTGTTTCTCACTAAGTTCGGTCCAATATAAAGGAGTCCGACACTTGCGACCATACAAGGCTTCGTACGGTGCCATCTGTATACTTGACTGAAAACTGTTATTGTAGGCAAATTCAACCAAAGATAGATATTTCTCTCAACTACCTTCAAATTCTAAAACACAGCATCTAAGCATATCTTCGAGTACTTGGATTACTCTTTCCGACTGACCATCTGTTTGTGGATGAAACGCAGTACTAAAGTTCAATTTTGTACCCAAAGCTTCTTGTAACTTTTTCCAGAATCTCGAGGTAAACCTCAGATCTCTATCTGATATTATAGACATAGGTACCCCGTGCAACCTCGCAATTTCAGCAATATATAATTCAGCTAATTCATCAAGTGAGTAATCGGTACGTACCGGTATAAAGTAAGCCAACTTTGTTAACCTATCAACCACTATGCAGACAACATCCTTCTTTTTAGGAGTCAGAGGCAAACCGGTTACAAAATCCATGGTAATCCTATCCCATTTCCACTCAGGCACCATTACCGGTTGGAGTAATCCTGAAGGCACTTGATGCTTAGCTTTTACTTGTTGACAGATCAAACACTTGGTTACAAATTCAGAAATGTCCCTTTTCATGCCTGGCCACCAATATAACTTCTTTAAATCATTATACATTTTTGTGCTACCAGGCTGAACCGAAAAACAACCACTGTGCGCTCATGTAATATTTTCTGAATCAATTCATCATTTTTCGATACACATATCCTGTCTTGAAACATCAAACAGTCATCTGGTCCAACTCAAAAATTTGAGTCATAACCCGATTCGCACTGAGTTCTCTTGGTTCGCAACTCACTATCGTTCTTTTGAGCATCACAAATTTGCTGGAGAAATAAGGGTTTAGCCCTCATCTCTGCTAAGAGTGACCCATCATCAGACAATGCTAACCCCATATTCATGGCTCTCAAAGTAAAAAGAGATTTCCTGCTCAAAGCGTCAGCAACTACATTCGCTTTTCCCGGATGATAATCAATCATTAACTCATAATCCTTCAATAATTCAAGCCATCTCCACTGTTGCAGATTCAAATCCTTTTGATTCATCAAATACTTCAAACTTTTGTAATCAGTAAAAATTCTTTCACTATACAAATAATGTCGCCAAATCTTCAAGGCAAAGTCAATAGCGGCTAATTCCAAATCATGTGTAGGATAGTTCTTCTCATGCGGTTTTAACTGTCTCGAGGCATAAGCTACCACTTTACCCTCTTGCATTAGTACACATCCAAGGCCTGTCAATGATGCATCACTATAAATTATGAATTCCTTCCCTGGCTCGGGCTGTATTAAAATTGGCGCTTCAGTCAATCGTGCTTTCAGCTTTTCAAAACTCTGCTGACATTTATCAGTTTATTCAAACTTAACATTCTTTTGCAGCAACTTAGTCATAGGAGAGGCAATCATCGAAAATCCCTTGACAAAACGTCTATAATACCTGGCCAAGCCTAAAAAGTTTCTAACCTCGGATACATTCTTTGGCGGTTTCCAATCAACGATCGCGGAAATCTTGCTCGGATCCACCCGAATACCATCACCTCAGACTATATGTCCCAAAAATCTGACTTCACGAAGCCAGAACTCACTTTTACTAAACTTAGCAAACAATTTCTTTTTCTCAAGATTTGCAATATGGTTCTCAAGTGTTCGGCGTGCTCAGACTCATCCCGAGAATAAATTAGAATGTCATCTATAAACACTACTACAAACTTATCTAAATATGGCCGAAAGATTCGGTTCATCAAGCCCATAAATATAGCTAGAGCATTTGTTAAGCCGAAAGGCATCACAAGGAACTCATAATGTCCATACCTTGTCCTAAAGGCAGTTTTCGGCACATCCGACTCCTTAACTCTCAACTGGTAGTAACCAGACCTCAAATCGATCCTTAAAAACACTGTGGCCCCCTTTAACTGATCGAATAAATCATCAGTCCTCGGCAACGGGTACTTGTTCTTTATTGTCACCTTGTTGAGCTGACGGTAATCAATGCAAAGCCTCATTGAGCCATCTTTCTTCTTTACGAACAATACGGGAGCACCCTAGGGAGAGAAACTCGGTCTCACAAATCCCTTGTCTGTTAACTCTTGCAACTGAGCCTTCAATTCTTTTAATTCAGTTGGAGCCATTCTATATGGAGCAATCGAGATCGGTGCAGTACCCGGCAACAAATCAATGGCAAACTCTATCTCCCTGTTCGGAGGCAATCCAGGCAATTCCTCTGGAAATACATCTGGAAATTCACAGACTATTGGTACTGATTCAAGCTTCAATTCAGACAGCTCAGTATTCATTACATAGGCTAGATAAGCTTCACATCCTTTCCTCATGTATTTCTGTGCAAACATGTGCGAAATCGCCATAGGTAATTTATTTGATTCATCTGTTTCAACCCACAGAGTTTCACCATTTTCACATTTCAACTCTAGTGTTTTCTGTTTACAATCTACCTTTTGGCATCATACAATGTCAACCAGTCCATTCCCAAAATAACGTCAAACTCATCAAATGGTAACAACATCAGATTAGCCAGAAGACACTGACCTTGAATCATTAATGGGCAATTCTTACAAACCTTATCAACTAGCACATATTGGCCTAAGAGGTTCGACACTTTAATTGTAAATTCAGTAAACTCAACAGGCAACTTTTTATTAGATACTAAATTCATACAAACATAGGAATGAGTAGACTCAGGATCAATCAATGCAATAACAATAGCATCATAGAGAGAAAATGTACCAGTAATCGCATCGGGAGATGATGCATCCTCTCGGGCACGTATGGCATAAGCTCCAGTAGGCGCTCTAGCTTCTGATCTCGCCGCTGAATCTTTCATTACAGTTTTACTGCTAGCTCCACCTCCAGTATTTCTCGGTGGTCTGCCTCTGCTAGCAGTAGTACTCTGTCTAGCACTCTGAAATTTTTCTTCTTTAACTTTCTCTGAACAGTCTCTGATAAAATGCACACGAGAACCACACTTGAAACAAGCTCGCTCGTTTCCCCAACACTCACCAAAATGTTGCCTGCCACATTGCTGACATTCGGGCTTTTTAGATCGCACATTACCCACACTTGCCACTAAAGTAGCTTGAGCTTTAGACCCCAAATATGCCCTACCACGATCTCTGTGTGAATCCCCAACTGAAACTGTCATTCGAGGGTTTGTCTCTTTGGACCTCTTTGATTGAGATTGAAATGACTTGCTTATCGGCCTCTTTCTGACATCTCGAGCCTCAATAGCAGCTTTTCTTCTTTCTTTGTTCAATTCTTCGGCTTTAAGAGCTCGGTCAACCAATACTACAAATTCTTTCAGCTCCAAAATTCCCATAAGCACTTTAATGTCCTCATTTAACCCATCCTCAAACCTTTTACACATAATGGCCTAGGTGGACACACATTCCTGGGCATACTTGCTGAGCCTTACAAATTCGCGTTCATACTCTGCCACAGACATCTTGCCCTGCTTCAATTCAAGGAACTCCTTCCGCTTTTGATCAAAAAATCGCTGACTTATGTATTTCTTTATGAATTCTTCCTGGAAGAATTCCAAGTAACCCTTTCTTTTGGCACCACTACTACCAAAGTCTTCCACCAGTGGTAGACTGAATCTCTCAAAAGTGATACAGCACACTTTAAGCACTCCTCGAGTGTACATGAGAGCTCATCAAATACACGGGTAGAATTTTCAAGCCAGAACTCCGCTTTCTCGGGATCATCATCGATCTTTGCTCTAAAATCTTCGGCCCCTTGTTTTTGAATCTTGTCAACCGGAGGCTTGTTCATTCTTACCAAATCTATGCCTTGAGCAGCTACAGGAACTGTCTGAGGAATGGGAGGGGGTGGAGGAGGTTGAGCATTTGGGTTTGCTCGAATAAACTCAGTATACCAATTGTTCATCATTTGGAGAAAGGCATCCCGACCCTCATCTTCCTGTCTTAATTCTCAGGTCTACTTTCTACAGGCGCGGTCTCTTGTGCGGGAGCCGACGCATTACTAGCAGCATCATCAGCCGCAGTTCCATCAGGATCCATTACAATATTAAAACAAAACACAGTTTAGAATAATCAGGAGTCACCACACTATCACAGTATATTTATGGCATGTATAGCTAGACTTTTACACACACTATATTAGTCCGAGAACCGACTAAACCATAGCTCTGATACCACTAAATGTAACGCCCCTTACCCGTGTTCCACATCGAAACAGGGTACGAGGTATTACCAGTTCATAATATATATCATTAAACGAAACCGAAATAGAAATATGTCATCCAAATAGATAATGTATCATTATAACATATGTCTTGAACAATATTAGCCAACTTCAATGGCTTTTACAAAATAATTTTGTTAAATATTGTAACCAATATTTTAAACCTAGGAAATTATGACACGTAACAAAATAACGAAGCCTACTATACAAGCCATAATTCAAAAGAAATGTTTAGTTCAAATACCGAAAAGTATTAATAGTGTGGCAGATCTTCAACGATCCTTAACTCTCGAGCAATGCCGGACGACACTATAAGACAAAAGAGAGAAAAGAAAGTAAGCTTATATAGCTTAGTAAGTAAGTATATAAATAATAATTAAAAAATCTAATATGTTTACACACTAACTCAAGTGTATCTACTTTTAATTTCAATATTTACTCCACTTTGATTGAGCTGTCTCTCCTGCCTCATGTTCACTAAATAAATCATAACTCGAGTTAAAAAACTTGAAATTAAAATCCGTAAAATTTTCATGAAACTACACTCATATAAATTCTTACTAATTTTTTTCTAGAATTTTTTGGTCCAGCCAACTAGTACAGTTTATTAGTTAAAGTTTCCCCTATTATACAGCTCGACTGATCTGACCTCTGTTCACTACGAGTTGAATTTCTCCCAGTACACAATTCAAATAGCCATGAAAAATGTTTCATTTAAAACTAGACTCAATAATTAATCTATACATATAAACTATATTTCTTAATTTTTTTTTACAATTTTTAATGATTTATCAAAGTCAGAACAGGGGATCACATAGTTAATCTGAACAAGTCACACACAAATACAAATATCTCAAAATATAGAGATCCTTTTCTTGCTCTGTTACTTTTATATGAAAATAGACTCATTTACCTTTAATTTCATATCTCATTCAACCTCAAATTAAATTTATACCATTTTTAGTGATTTTTCAAAGTCACGTTACTGCTACTGTCTAAAACAGTATTATTGCAAATTCACTCTTTCACACTTTCTTTGTATTAACCTCACTTAGCATACATAGCACAATTCATTTTCACCACATTTCATACATCACAAGTATAAGTCCATGATTACAATGCCACCGTAAAATTATCCCGTTGAACAATTTGGATCAATCCCCGATACTTGATGGTTTCAGCACACTGCTCCACTATCATATTTCATATAATTCGGCTCTCTTGTACACATGGTGAACACTTAGTACCACCCATATGACCTAGCCAATTTATCTCGAAGCTCTCTTGTCTACATGGGATACATCCCGTATCAAACATGTGACCTAGCTACTACATAGTATCTCGTAGCTCTCTTATACACATGATGTGCACTCAGCACCATACATGTCACCTAGCTACGCTCCATCAATATTATTCAATCTTTCCGAATGTTCAACCGGAATTTCTCTCTCTATTACTTATTTCCATTCCTCTAATAGTCGATTTATGTTTCAAAATTAGCTAAAATACATATAATAGGCTGAAATATAAAAATGTAAATGAAGTTAATGTATTATTTACAGACAAACTTACCTCGGTGCAAAATATAGAAATTTTGCAATTTAGTCCAAAACCTTTTCCTTCCCCCGTTCGAGATCGATTCAACGCCTTTCTTGATCTATAACAACACATTTAGCTCATTTAACACTCATACTATTTATTTCAATCCAAAAATCACATTATGGAAAAATTACATTTTTGCCCCTTAACTTTTACAAAATTACGATTTTTCCCCTAGGCTCGGGAATTTAATTTCAGCCCTTATTATTATGTTTTATGACATGCTGATCATTTTTCCCTTCTATGACAACATCAAATTCTCACTCTAACACATAGTTATGAACAATAGGTATTTTTACTGATTATGTCGTTTTGCTCGTTTTCGCTAAAAATCGCTTAGAAAAGATCATTCTCCTAACTTCAAACAGTCATATTCTACCATTAAACATCAAAATACATGCATGTCATTCATGGGTAAAATTTTAAACATAAACCCTAGCTCGAAATAATGGTAGAAATAGGTAGGCCGAGCTACGAGGATTTCAAAAATGTAAAGAAAATTAAAAACGGGGCTTGAATGCACTTACTATTGAGCTTGAAAGCTTGGGAAAAACCCTAGCTATGGAGAACATGTAAGTTTCGGCCAAGCTTGAATGAAGATGAACACATTTTTGTGTTATTTTTCCCATTTTATTTCATTTAATATACAAATGACCAAAATGCCCTTACTACTAAACTTTCTTAAAATTCCATCCATGTCCTAATTTTTTTCCATATAAAGTATAATGGTCTAATTGCCATTTAAGTACCTCTACTTAAAACCCCCATTTCAATCAAGTACTTTATGAACTAGAACACACATTTTTTTACCTATTTCAATTTAGTCCTAAATATCAAATTAAACACCCAATCGATAAAATTTCGCAATGAAATTTTCACACAATTATGAAATCATAATATAAACACTAAAACTTAATCAAAATAATTTCTTTCAACCTTGAATTCGTGGTTTCAAAACCACTATTCCGTTTTGGCCCTAAATCGGGCTGTTACAAGAATTGGAAAAGAGTCATGATGTGTTCCAAGTATCTATGTTAAGGCGATATCGATCAGACCCCTCCCATGTGATTTCACTGATGGAGATTGAAATCAGACCGGACATGACCTATGGTGAGGAACCGGTAAAGATTCTGGCTCATAAAGTTAAGCAACTGGGGAACAAATGTGTTGCCCTTGTGAAGTTATTATGGCATAGACATGGTGTGGAAGAGGCTACATGGGAGCTGGAAGAAACCATGAGGAGCCAATATCCAAACCTATTTACTGGTAAGACTTTCGAGGACGAAAGTCCCTAAGACGAAGAAATGTAATGTCCTAAAATAGGGCTTACTTGGAACAGTGGTTTTGAGACCACAAATCCAATGTTGAAATATTTATTTTATGATTATTATGAGGTCTAGAATATTAAAATATGCATGTGTTAAAGTTTCATGAAGAAATTCTATGAGCAAGGCGTCCAATTGGAAAATAAGGACAATATTGAATAAAGTGCAAAACTTGGATTCTAGAAGCAATTTGTATGAAATTGCTTTAGAGTATTAATTAGAAGTCCTTAAGGAGATATTTTCCCAATTTATAAGTTTTTGGACAAAAATGGGCATGTATGGATAAAATTTGAAAGAAATGGCTTAAGGGCATTTTGGTCATTTTAGTCATTTGGCTAATTAATGAAATACAATGGGAAAATGAAGACAAAAATCAGCTCATCTTCTCCACCTAGCTATTGAAATTTGAGAGCCACCATAGCTAGGGTTTCTTCATTTTTCAAGCTCAATAGTAAGTGCTCCCTAGCCTCGTTTTTAATGTTCTTCGTATTTTTGAAATCCCGGTAGCTTACTCTCTCCATTTCTACCCATATTTTGAGTTAGGTTTCATGTTTGCAAAGTGACCCATTTGTGACATGTTTATTCTTTGATGTTTTATGGAGGAATATGAAAGTTGGATGTGTGATAAACATATTTTTCTAGGTGATTTTCATGAAAAACCCCTAAAAGGACCTTTTGCAAAAGGTGTAAAATATGTGGTAAAAATGTGAAATGAGGGAAAATTGTGGGCTGTAATAAGAGGAAAGAACATTCGGCTAGGCTTGGGTAATGTTGAAAATTCATGCATTTTATCATACGAGCCTAGGGACTAAATCGTAAATAATGCGAAAGGTTAGGGGCAAAATGGTAATTTTGTTCAGGGGTGAAATTTAGGCCCGAAAAGAATAATGCAAGATATTGATGATTTATTTTTAATTTTATAGACCCCGAGGAACAAATTTCAGAGGTCGATCGATGAAAATGAAACGTTTCGGAATAACTGAAACGCGAAACCGAAACGAATACCAGGTAAGTTCGAATAACTTTAAGTAAACTACTAATATGTCTAATTGCATGTTTTATGAATGTATGATAATTGGTTATAGTGACGGCATGAAAATCCATGAAATGTGTTAATAATAATGACATGATGATAAATGTCCCGGTTGGAGTAAAAAGGGAAATTCGATAGATAAACCATGACTTACACGACTTGAGATCCTGCATGTGTTGCAGAAAAAAGATTTAGCCTGACGGGCAATCCGTTGATCTCAAATATAGACAGGATCTAGCCTGGATGGGTGTTCCTTGAGTGATCGAGCCTCCCGAAGAATATGTGTGCATAATGGATTTAGCCCGGACGAGTAATTCGACTAGGGTCTAAATTTAGCCTGGATTGGTAATTTATATCCGAGCTCATTACGGGTGTTTTTCACTACAAGGGATTTAGCCTAGACTGGTAATCCCGACATCACCCTATGAGTTTACATTACGGGGGATTTAGCCCAGACTAGTAATCCCACCGTATGATGTGAGGTTCGCGGGAGCGCGTACTTGAGATGATCACTCTTATGACTTGACGGTAAATGGAAAATCCATCGAGATTTCTGAGAAACTCAACAGGATTAACATGAGATAGAAAAATGAAAATGTTGAATGATGAGCTCATCTAAGACAAATTACATGGTGTATTGTTATGAAGCTAACTTGTTGATTGAGTGCATGTGATAGGGAAACTATTTCATGCTTGTTGATTTTGTTGCCTAATATGGACGTATGCTAACTAATCGGTAAGTTTACTTTCCAGTTATTCAGACTTGCTAAGCATGTAAATGTTACCCCTCTCGTTTCCCTATCTTACAGAGCTCGGGGACTCGTAAAGATTGGAAGACAGTTGGAGAATCAACACACTATCATCTTGTCTAGCTTTGGTATATATATACTCTTATTTTGTTCAATGGCATGTATAGGGCTTTTGTTATTTTGTTATATGTGTCATTTGATTAGCCAATATGCAGGCTTATAAAAGTATACATATTCACTTATATATGGCCATGGGAATTGGTTCATTTTGGTGTAGGTTATGACCTACCAAATTGTGCAAGTTATGTTCAAATGTTCTTATGATGATTAAATATGGTGTGTTACAATTAGTCATATAAAATATGACCAAATCACATGGGGTGGTTAGGCCACGATTTGGAAATGAGTTAAGATAACAAGCCAAGCTCAATTGAGTTACAAGTCATAAAAATCCTTAATAAAAAGGGGATAACCTAGCATGTATGAAAATCGATGAGATGAGTTTTACATGCAATAAGGTGTATTAAGGTCATTTAAGAGTATAATTAGACCATGTTAAGTGTTATTGAAAACTATAAGTGGATATGAATATTAAAGGGTGACCATAGGCTTGGAAAATGGCTCAACAAGGTCCACACGAGTAGACACATGGGTGTGTGTCTAGGCCGTGTGTGACACACGGATCGCCCCACACGGCAATCCCCTGCACCTAAAAATTTTAAGTTAGAATGCATGGTAGTAAACACACGGGTAGAGACACGGCCGTGTGGAGGGCACGGCCTAGGACACAGGCGTGTGTCTTGGCCGTGTGCCCTTAAATGCATGCTGACGTCATAAACAGAATGCTTGAGTTTTTGGACACGGGCGCCCATACGGGCGTGTCTAGGCCATGTGAAGGACACGGGCTAGGGACACGAGCATGTGTTTGGCCGTGTAAAAACTCCTATAGGTTTAAAATGAGAAATAAATTCAATTAATTTCAGACGGGTAGGGGACACAGGCGTGTCCCAAAGCATACGGACGTGTGCATTGCCTTCACAGGGGCGTATGAGGCGTTACCTAGCAAAATTTTCAGGAACTTTCTCAAGTTCTCGGTTTGATTCTGGACCATTTTCAATGTATGTTTTGGGCCCTGTCGGCCCATAATAGGGACACTAAGATGTTGTTTGATTGGAATCAAATTAGAACGAAATTTTATAACCTGTATTTCTGAAATTGTCCGAGTACATGTCTAGTAACGCCTTGTACCTGGTCAGGTTCGGGTACGGGTAAGGGGTGTTACAATTACTCTCATGAGCTCGAATCTGAATTACCAGTCCAGGCTAAATTCAGATCCTAATTCGGATTACCCGTCCGGGCTAAATCCATAACGCACATATATTCTTCGGGAGGCTAGATCACTTTAGGAACACCCGTCCAGGCTAGATCCTTTTATCGTCAATTCATTTTCGAGAAATCCATCAGATATCCTTTTTATTCAACCGGGACTTTTTATCATCTTTTCATTAATACAACATTTTTCATAAATTATTTCACAATGAATAACACAATTATATTACAATTAAGAACATACATTTTAATGTATTTTAAAGTGTACATTCAAGTTATACGAACTTACCTGGTAGTCGTTTCAGATTCATATTTTAGTTACTCCGAAAACTTTTTCTTTCCACGACCGACCTCCAGGATTGGTCTCTCAGGGTTTATATAAGCAACAATAAATTGTTAATACATTACATTATTCATTTTCGGCCTAAAACTCATCCTAAGGTAAAATGACCATTTTGCCCCTAGCCTTTCACACTTTTTACAACTTACTCCTAAGGCCCGTATAATGAAATGCATGTAATTTCTTAGCTACCCAAACCTAGCCAAATGTTTTTCATACTTACAGCAGCCCACATTTTCCTTCATTTCACATTCTTCTACCCATTTTTACAATCTTTACAAAATGGTCCTTTTAGCCATTTCCATAAAAACTACTTATAAAAGTTGTTTACCACTCTTCAAACTTTCATATTCCTCCATAAATCATCAAAATACAAGCATCTCATGCATGGGTAAATTTTTAAACATGAATCTTAGCTTTAAATATGGGTAGAAATAGAGAGAGCAAGATACGAGGATCCCAAAAATACAAAGAACATTAAAACGAGGCTAGGGAGCACTTACTATTGAGTTTGAAAATGTTGAAAACCCTAGCTATGGAGAACATACAAATTTCGGCAGCTATGGGGAAGAAGATGGCTGATTTTAGCTTTCATTTTCAATTTTTATTAATTTTATTACCACATGACCAAAATACCCTTCTTACCAAACTTTCAAATTTTTCCATGCATGCCCATTTTGGTCCAAAAACTTAGAAATTGGGAAAATTTTCTATTTAAGAACTCATAATTAATATTCTAAAGCAATTTCATACAAATTGCTTCTAGAACCCAACTTTTACAATTTATTCAATTTGGTCCCTAATTTCCAATTGAACACCTTATACTTAGAATTTCTTCATGAAACTTTGACACATACTTATTTTCATATCCTAGGCCTCATAATAATCATAAAACAAATATTTTAACGTCGGATTTGTGGTCCCAAAACCACTATTCTGACTAGGCTAAATTTTGGGATGTTACATTTCTCCCCCCTTAAAGACTTTCGTCCTCGAATGTCTTACCAGTAAACAGGTCTAGATATTGGATCTTCATGGTTTCTTCATATTCTTATATGGCCTCTTCCACTCCATGTATATGCCATAATACTTTTACCAAGGCAATATTCTTGTTCCTTAACTGTTTGAATTTCCGAGCCTAAATCTTAACCGATTCTTGACCATAGGTCATATCCGGTCTAATCTCAACTTCTTTCAGTGAAATCATGTGGAATACATCATGAATTGTTTCCAATTCGGATGGC
Source organism: Gossypium hirsutum (assembly GCF_007990345.1). Lineage (NCBI taxonomy): Eukaryota > Viridiplantae > Streptophyta > Magnoliopsida > Malvales > Malvaceae > Gossypium > Gossypium hirsutum. Next base: position 46,506,883 of record NC_053431.1, on the reverse strand, counting down.
AATTGTAACATCCCGAAATAGGGCCTAGTCAGAATAGTAGTCTCGGGACCACAAATCTGACATCAAAATATTTATTTTATGATTATTATGAGGCCTAGAATATGAATATATGCATGTGTTAAAGTTTCATGAATAAATTCAAAGTATAAGATGTCTAATTGTAAATTAGGGACTAAATTGAATAAATTGCAAAACTTGGTTTCTAGAAGAAATTTGTATGAAATTGCTTTAGATTATGAATTAGAAGGTCTTGGAGAGCAATTTTCCCAAATTCTAATTTTTTGGACTAAAATGGGCTTGCATGGTTAAAATTTTAAAGAAAGGGCATGAAGGCATTTTGGTCATTTGGCTTTTTAATGAAATAAAATGGGAAAAATCAAGCCAAAATCAGCCATTTTCTTCCCCATAGCTGCTGGAATTCTCTTGTCACCATAGCTAGGGTTTCAAGCTTTCCAAGCTCGATAGTAAGTGCTCCCAAGCCCTGTTTTTAATGTTCTTTGTATTTTTGAAATCCTAGTAGCTTGGTCTCTCCATTTCTACCCATATTTCATGCTAGGGTTCATGTTTAAAAATTTACCCATGCATGAGTTGCTTGTATTTTGATGGATTATGGAGGAATATGAATGATGAATGTGTATTAAACATATTTTCCTAGTTGATTTTCATGAGAAACCCTTATAGGGACTACTTTGCAAAAGATGTAAATGTGTGGTAGAAATGAGAAAATAATGGAAAATTTGGGCTACCATAAGAAAAAAAATGTTCGGCTAGGCTTGGGTGAGATAAAAAGTGCATGTGTTTCATTATACGAGCCTAGGGACTAAATCGTAAAAATGTGAAGGGTTAGGGGCAAAACGGTCATTTGGACCAAGGGTAGATATTAAACTTGAAATGTATAATGTGGGGTATTAATGAGTTAATTTTACTTTTATAGACCCCGAGGAACAAATTTCGGAGGTCAATCGTGGTAAACGCAAGGTTTCAGAATAACCAAAACACAATCCCGAAAAGAATACCAGGTAAGTTCAGATAACTTTAAGTAAACCCCTAATATGCATAATTGAATGATTTATGAATCCATGATGATTGCATTTATTATTAGCATGAAATATCATGGAAATGCAAATTTGATGGTAACATGTGAAAAATGTCTCGGATGAGGTTGACAAAGGGAATTCGATGGATAAACCCTCATTGATATGTGTAAAGAGATCCTGCATGTGTTGTAGTAAGGATTTAGCCCGGACGGGTAATCCGTGATTTTGAGTACGGAAAGGATCTAGCCCGGACGGGTGTTCCTTGAATGATCGAGCCTTCCGAAGAATATATGTGCATTGAGGATTTAGCCTGGATGGGTAATCCTACTAGGGTCTGAATTTAGCCTGGACTGGTAATTCAGATCCAAGCTCATTGAGGGTGTTTGTCGCTATAAGGGATTTAGCCTAGACTGGTAATCCTGACATCACCTTACGAGTTCATGATATGTGAGATTTAGCCTAGACTGGTAATCCTTTATGAGGTCCGAGGTTCGCAGGAGTGCATATATGTGAAATGATCATTCGTAAGAATTGACAGATAATGGGTATTCCATCGAGATTCCCTAGAAACTCAACGGGGTTAATATGATGTATGTCAATGAGATGATGAATGATGAGCTCATCTACATAAATTACGTGATGTTTTGTTATGTGACTAACTTATTGATTGAGTGCATGTGATAGGAAATCATTTCATAATTGATGATTTCATGATTTAAGTGTGGATTTATGCTAATTACTTGATAAGTTTACTTTCCGATTATTCGAGCTTACTAAGCATGTAAATGCTTACCCCTCTCTTTTCCCTGTCTTGTAGAGCTCAAGGACTCATAAGGACTGGAAGACAATTGGAGAGTCAACACACTATCAACTAAACAAGCTTTGGTATAAAGACTCTGTTTATTTTGTTCAATGGCATGTATAGTATTTTTGAGTATTTTGTCATACGTGTCATTTGAATTGCCAAATGAAGGCATGTAAAGATGTATTCATCTTTTTGTATAAGGCCATGGAAATTGGCATATTTGAAAGTAGGCTATGACCTGCCTTTATATGCATGTTTATGTTCTTATAAGATGGGTTGCTATAATTGGCAATGAGTTCAAAAACGAGCCAAATTTTGAATGTGCTACAATAACATAAGAACCCATAAAGACTAGATGGGAAATAACCTTTTTGTATGAAACCAATGATATGAGGTTTCTATACAAATAACTTCATCAAGATCATTTACAAGTGTATAATCATGTTTTACTTTGAATTTGGTATCTATTAAGAAGAAGTAGAAAGGGGTGACTAAAGGCTTGGAAAATAGCCTATTAAGGTCCACATGGTTAGACACACAGGCGTGTGTCTAGGCCGTTGTGACACACGGTCCATCCCCATGGGCGTGTGGTATGGCCGTGTGTCCCCTGCACCTAAAAATTGAAGTCATATTAGCACACGGGTAGGACACATGGACGTGTGTCTTGGCAGTGTTAATTTAACAGAATGCTCAAGTTTTGGACACGGGGTGAGCCCACGAGAGTGTGTCTTGGCCGTGCCTAAAAGTCAGTGTTGCCCACGAGTTATAGGCATGGACGTGCCCTAGATCACATGGGGTGGGTGACTACACGGCCCATCATGCACAGGTGTGTGACACTTCTAAGTAAGGAAATTTTCTAAAGTTATTAAATGTTCCCGGTCCTATCCTGAACTATCTCTATGTATATTTAGGGCCTTGAAGGCCCATTTAATAGACAAGATGTGAATGCCTGAAAGTTTAAAATCTTAGCTAAACCTGGTAAGTCGATTTAGTATGTTTCAAATGTAAAGTTCCGGTAATACCTCGAACCCTATCCTGATAACGGATACGGGTGAGGGATGTTACAGCAATGCTAACCAGTAGGCTAATGGTCCAACTCTTTCTGAAATCTCATATGGTCTAATAAATCACAGACTCAGTCTACTTTTTCGACCAAATCTCAAGACTTTTTTCCTTGGAGACACTTTCAAGAATACTTTATCTCCAACCTGAAACTCAATCTCTTTTCTTTTCAAATCAACATATGACTTTTGCCTATCCGATGCCACTTTCAAGCAATTACGTATCACTTCAACCTTTCCTTTAGTTTCCTTGATTAAATCAACCCCATGAATCTGACTTTTCTTGAGTTCTGTCCAATACAGTGGAGTTTGGCACTTTCGGCCATACACTGCCTCATAAGGCACCATTTTCAAACTCATCTGGAAACTATTGTTGTAGGCGAACTCCACTAATGGTAAGTATTTTTCCCAACTACTCTGAAACTCAAGAACGCAACATCGTAACATGTCCTCCAGAATGTGAATTGTTCACTCAGACTAACCATCAGTTTGCGAGTGGAATGCTGTACTAAAACTCAACTTTGTACCCAAGGCTTCTTGTAGTTTCTTCCAAAATCTCGAAGTGAATCTTGGGTCCCTATCTAAAATGATCAACAGCAATACCCCTTGTAATCTCACAATCTCAGTAATGTACAAGTCAGCCAATCTATCAAGAGTGTAATCTATCCATAATGGAATAAAGTGAGCGGACTTCATTAATCTATCAACCACAACCCAAACAACATCTTTCTTTTTTGGGGTTAAGGGTAATCCTATCATGAAATCCATGGTAATCTTGTCCCACTTCCATTCGGGGACTATCACAGGCTGTAACAAACCCGAAGGTACTTGGTGTTCAGCCTTAACTTGTTGACATATTAAGCATTTTGATACAAATTCAGAGATATCTCTTTTCATGCCATTCCACCAATACACTGCCTTTAAATCATTGTACATCTTGGTACTTTCTGGATGAATAAGCAGACGAATATCATGTGCCTCTTGCAAAATTTTCTGAATAAGTTTATTATCTTTGGGTATACAGACCCTATCTCAAAACATCAAGCAATCATTAGAATCAATCTGAAAATCTGATTCCACGCCTGTTTCACATTGTGTTCTCTTGACTTGCAAGTCACTATCATTGATCTAAGCTGCGCAAATTTCTTGGAGAAATTTTGATCTAGATCTTAACTCTACCAAAGTTGAACCATTATCTGACAATGCCAATCGTATGTTCATAGCCCTCAATGCAAACAAGGACTTCCTACTCAAGGCATCAGCAACCACGTTTTCCTTTCCCGTATGATAATCAATTACTAGCTCATAATCTTTAATTACCTCTGCTGTCTCAGACTCAATTCCTTTTGAGTCATCAAGTACTTCAAACTCTTATGATCGGTGAATACACGGAAAGTTTCACCATACAAATGGTGTCTCCAAATCTTTAAGGCAAATAAAATGGCAGCTAGCTCCAAGTCATGTGTTGGATAATTTTTCTCGTGCGGCTTTAGTTGTCTCTAAGCATAAGCTATCACTTTGCCCCCTTGCATAAGTACGCACCCCAGTCCATTCAAGGACGCATCACTATAGACCATGAATTCTTTTCCTGGCTCGGCTTGCACTAAAACTGGAGCTTCTGTCAGCAATGTCTTTAATTTCACAAAACTCTGCTGACATTTTTCTGACCACTCAAAGTGTCGGTAGTAACCGGCTAAGCCCAAGAAACTTCTAACCTCAGTTACATTCTTTGGCGGCTTCCACTCGACAATAGCAGAAATCTTATTTGGATCGACTCAGATGCCATCACCCGACATAATTTAACCCAGGAACACGACCTCTCGAAGCCAAAATTCGCTTTTGCTAAACTTAGCATATAATTTGCTTGTCTCGTAAAATCTAGAAAATAGTCCTCAAATGTTTGGCATACTCGGACTCATTATGGGAATAAATCAAAATATCATCTATGAATGCCACAACAAACTTGTCCAAGTATGGTCAAAAGACACGATTCATTAAGTCCATAAACGTAGTTGGGGCGTCTGTTAGACCAAAAGGCATGACAAGGAATTCGTAGTGACCATACCTCGTCCTGAAGGTAGTTTTAGGCACGTCCGACTCTTTAACTCGCAACTAGTAATAGCCAGATCTCAAATCTATCTCTGAAAATACGGTGGCTCCCCTTAGTTGATCAAACAAGTCGTCAATCCTTGGCAAAGGATACTTGTTCTTGAAAGTTACCTTGTTGAGTTGTCGGTAGTCTATACATAACCTTATCGAACCATCTTTCTTTTTCATGAATAATACGAGAGCAACCCAAGGTGAAAAGCTTGCTCTTGCAAAACCTTTGTCAGTCAATTCTTACAACTGTGATTTTAACTCCTTCAACTCAGTCGGGGCCATCCTTACGGGGCAATAGAAATAGGCATCGTTCCTGGTACTAGCTCAATACCAAACTCCACCTCTCTAACAGGAGGTAATCCGGGTAGCTCTTCTGGGAACACGTCTGGATATTTACAAACTATCAGTACCAACTCAATCTTCAACTTAGATTCTTTAGTATTCAACACAAAAGCAAGGTAAGCTTCGTACCCTTTTCTCATATACCTTTGAGCCAACATCAAGGTAATCACAGTCAGTGGTGCATCCAACTCATTCGAATTGACCCGGAGAACCTTACCATCTGAACATTTCAATTTAATATTCTTGCTACCACAATTTACAACTACCTCATGAATAGTCAACCAATCCATGTCATGTATTACATCAAACTCATCGAATGGAAAAAGCATAAGGTTAGCCAGAAAATAGTAACCTTGCATCATCAAGGGACAATTCTTACAAACTTTTTCGACTGACACTTGCTTGCCTAGAGGGTTCGACACTTTAATCATAAATTTCGTAGGTTCCACAGACATATTCATACTAGACACCAATTTTATGCATATATATGAATGGGTTGATCTCGGGTCAATCAATGCAATAACATGAACATTATGAAGAGAAAATGTACCCATAATGACATCAGGAGCTGAGGCTTCCTCTCTAGCACGTATAGCATAAGTTCTCGCCAGGGCTTGAGCCTCTAATTTTGCAGTAGAATCATTTGCGACAATTCGAATACCATTAGAGCTTCTAGAATATCTGAAGGTCTGCACTTGGTTTTGGGGCTAATGAAACCTCTCTATCAGTTCGTTCTGGACAGTCCCTATGAAAGTGGTCAAGAGAACCACCCCTATAGCATGCTCTGCTCCTCGTCCAGCACTCTCCGAAGTGGAATTTATTGCAACTATTACACCTAGGCTTTTGATCTCCCACACTTCCCACACTAGTTGACATGGGAGAAGAAGACTTTGGGTTGTGACGCTTAGAGTTTCTTGCTCTACCCGAATATCCCACTGAAGTAGTGGAGCGTTCCTGATGACTTCTCAATTTCTTTGTAGGGAACGAGTGCGCCTTACCGCAAGATCTCTTACTCGAAACTTGAGCTTCTCTCTTTGCTTGCTTTCTTTCATTATTTAGCTCTTCAGCCTTCTTGGCTCGAATAGCTACTACAGCCAATCCCCTTATCTCAAGGATCCTAATTAATAGTTTAATTTTCTCATTCAGGATTTCCTCGAAACACTTGCACATCTCTGCCTCTGTTTGGACCCACTCCTTTGCGTACTGACTTAATCTTACGAATTCTTTTTCGTATTCTGACACGGTTCTATTTCCTTGTTTGAGTTCCAGGAACTCCTTTCTCTTCTGATCTAAGAACCTTTGACTGATATACTTCTTATTAAATTCTGCTTGGAAGAATTCCCACGTGATACTCTCTCTTGGTGTCACCAAAGATATGGTCTTCCACCAGTGATATGTGGTATCCTTCAATAAAGATACTGCGCACTTCAGGCATTATGCGAGGGTATAAGACAACTCGTCAAGAACTCGTATGGTATTTTCAAGCCAGAACTCAGCACGTTCTGGATCGTTATCAATTGTGGCCCTAAACTCTTCAGCCCCATATTCCAAAGTTTATCCACTGAGACCTTACCAATTCTCATAGGTGTCATACCTTGTGGCACTTCTTCTTCAGGTTGAGTAGGGGGCGAAGGAGGTCTTGGTATATTGAGGCAGTTTCTCAGGTAATCACCAAACCACTCATCCATCATCTCAAAAAAGGTGAGTCTCGCCTCTTCCTGGCCATCAGGCATAGGCTTTCTACCACTACTAGAAGTAACTTGCTGTATAGGAGCTAGAACATAGCTCTCGGCTCCCTCAAACTCATCTCGAGCTTGATTGGAAGACATTACTATATACAAATACAATTAAAAAGGTTAGGAGATGCCACACTATCATAACTTGTATAATGGCATGTATAGCTAGACTCGATATACGCTACATTAGTCCGAGAATCAACTAAACTGTAGCTATGATATCACTAAATGTAACACCTCTTACTCGTACCCGAGACCGGGATAGGATACGAGGCATTACCAAACACATACATAGTTATTCATGCAAAAACTGAGCTATAAAATATTTTTCTTTAGAACAACCTCATTCATACATACACAAATTGTCTCTACTATGGGCGTACAAGGCCCAAAATAGCCATCGGAGAAGGATTGGGACTCGGGAACTTTAGAAACGCTTAGGAAAAATTTCATGCTTTGAGCCTCACACGCCCATGTGGAGGCAGGGCACACGCCCATGTACTCGGGACATACCCGTGTACCTTACTCGTATAGATTTATTTTTCATTTCGAACCTACAGGGGTTTTCACATGGCTTAGCATACACCCGTGTCCCTGGCCCGTGTCCATCACATGGCCTAGACACGCCCGTGTCCAAAAACCTTAACATTTTGTTTATAATGTTAGCATCTAATTCGAGGCACGTAGCCAAGGCACATGCCCATGGCCAGAAGCCTTGTCACTGCCCGTGTATTTACTATCATGCATTTTGACCTGAAATTTAAGGTGCAAGGGACACATGGCCAGAAAACATGCACATAAGGGCTGACCGTGTGTCACATACAGCCTAGACACATGCCCGTGTGTCTACCCGTGTGGACCATTTGGAGGCTATTTTCTAAGCCATTGGTCACCCTCTAACATCTATGCACATTTGTAAGCTTCAAAGGTATTTTACATAGCCTAAATATACTCTTAAACCACCTTGGCATAGGCTATTGCATGTTAACCTCATCTCATTGATTTAGAACATGCAAGGTTATCCTTTTCTTATTAAGGATTATCATATCACATTGTGCATTTTACACTTAGACCGTATTATAACCACATACTGTTTTATGCCATAACCACTCTCGAGTTATTTGGCCTCATTTCATGTATCCATCCATGATAAACCACGTCAACACATCACATGAAACATTTAAGCATTAGCATGCAAAATAAGTAGGGTTACAACCCTCATTAATAATGGCCACGTCTCATAGCCATATACAAAATAAATTAACATAACATTTAAAGCCACTACTTTGGCTAATCAAATGACACATATAACAAAATGAACAAGGACCCTATACATGCCATTATAACCAAATGAAGGTTTCTATATACCAAACCAAGACAATTTGATAGTGTAGACAATGCTCCAACCGTCTTCCAATCTTCACGAGTCCACGAGCTCGGTTAATTAACATACAACCACATTAGCCATACATGTAATATCCTGATTTTGGGCCTAGTCGAAATAGTGGTTTCGTGACCACAAAATCTGAGATAGAAATAATTATTTTATGATTATTTTTAGGTCTATGATATGATTGCATGATTGTGTGAAAATTTCGTGAAGAAATTTTATGCATAAAGTGCTTAAATTGAAATTAGGGACTAAATCGAATAATTTGTAAAACTTGCATTCTAGAAGTTTCTAGTATGAAATTGTTTTGAAATATTAATTAGGAGGTCTTAAATAGAAATTTTACCAATTTCTAAGTCTATGGACAAAAATTGGACATAGATGGAATTTTTGGAAAGTTTAGTAGTAAGGGCATTTTGGTCATTTAGGGGTAAAATGAATTAAAATACAAAATTAAAAGCCAATTTTGCTCATCTTCAACCCCATGGCCGAATATAGCAAGGAGAAACCATGGCTAGGGTTTTTCAAGCTTCCAAGCTCGATTGTAAGTCCATTCTAGCCCCGTTTTTCAAGTTCTTTACGTTTTTGGAGTCCTGATAGCTCGATTAAGCTTATGCTAGCAATAATTCAACCTAAGGTTCATATTTGGAAAAATACCCATAGGTGAAATTTGTGTATTTTGGTGTTTTATGATAGGATATGAGGTTTTAAATTATGTTAGACAACATGTGCTACTCGGTTTTAAGCGAAAACTAGCAAAAGGGCTTAATCGGTAAAAATACCTAATAGTCATAAGTACATGTTAGAGTGAGAATTTGATGTTTCCATAGAAGGTAAAAATGATCAGCATGTCATAAAACATAAGAAAATAGGCTGAAGTTTAATTTACGAGCTTTGGGGCAAAAGTGTAAATATGCAAAAGTTTAGGGGCAAAATTGTAATTTTTCCAAAATATGATTTTGGGTCAATTTGAATAATGTGAGTCCTAATTAGACTATATTTTAAATGACAGAGCAAGGAAAACTAAAATTCGGGCTAAAATGGGGAAAATACCAAGTTGTGGACGAAATGGTAAAAGTAGCCATTTTCGCATACGAGGTAAGTTCATATGTAAATGTTGGTAACATAGTTATTATTTAAATGTTTTAATGTTATTTAAATGATATGATAATTATTATGAAATATCATACTTGTGACAATTGTTTGATAATATGTCAAATTATGTGATATACTTGGAAAATGTGAAATACTACCGAGTATCGGTATCGGCATTCCGTAGAAGATGGTTGAGACACATGATTGGGAAAAAGGTCCCGTTGAACCTTAGGAATGGGTTAGGATACAAGTGACATGTCACTAGGATGGTTGAGCATCCGAGCTCGTTGAGTTGAGTCCGAGTTCACTTATGGATGCAAATGTCCGAACTCGTTGAGTTGAGTCCGAGTTCGTGAGATGTAACTAGGCATCCGAACTCGTTGAGTTGAGTCCGAGTTCACTCATGGATGCGAACGCCCGAGCTCGTTGAGTTGAGTCCAAGTTCGCTTATGGGCGGGTTACATAGTAGCTTGGCTACATATGTGGCACTTATGTGCAAACTTTCCATGTATCCGAATTATATTCCGATGTGTTCAACGGGTAAAGTTCTACTCAAATGAAGGAATACTCAAGATGAAAGGGACGTATTGGTAAGTGTTGTGAAATGGATACTTTGAACAGGTATGTACTTAACCCTCGGTGTAACACCCCGTACCCGAAACCGTTGCCGGAGTCGGACACGAGGGGTTTGCAGACTTAAATCACTTATTTGCATAGTCCATTTTAAATTTCCAGACGAGCTGGCTAACTGCGTCATTGTCACCTTAAAAATCATATCTCGAGTTCCAAAACTCAAAAACCAGTTCCGTAAATTTTTCCTGAAACTAGACTCATATTTCCATCTACAAATTTTTTTCTAGAATTTTTGGTCAAACCAATTAGTACATTTTATTAGTTAAAGTATCCCCTGTTTCAGGGTTCGACTACACTGACCTTTTCGCATTACGACTTGGATATCTCCCTGTACAGGGATTCAATACTGATGCCGTTTGTTTCTATAGAAACTAGTCTCGAAAAGGAATCTATAAATATATGGCATGACTTCTAATTATCTCTGGTTAATTTATAATGAATTTCCAAAGTCGGAACAGGGAATCCAGAAACCGTTCTGGCCCTGTTTCGCGAAAACTTAAATATCTCATAATATACTGTTCATATGATCGTTTCGTTACTTTCCTATGAAAATAGATTCATCAAGGTTCGATTAAAAAATTTATTAACTATTTATTTCCATTCCTACTATTTTTAGTGATTTTTCACATTCACATCACTGCTGCTATCAGCATCTATTTTTAAGGTAGACTTTACCTATTACATAGTTTCCATGATTCAACTAGCCCTTTAGCATATATAGCACAAAATATGATCATGATTAACCATTCCAATGGCTAATTGTTCCCAAACATTTCCATACCTCTTAACGAACATCATACAAGACGATTATAATACTAAGCTCAAAGTGTATATAAGCCATTTTCGCATGGCTATCCAAATTTATACAAAACCAAAGGGTCTATGACCAACAACAAAACGGGTAGTCCTATACATGCCATTTCAAAGTTCAACCAAAAGTGTACCAAAGGGGGCTTTGATAGTGTGGGCGACTTCGACTTCAATAATCCCGAGTCCGATAGCTGACGAACCAAAATCTATAAAACAGAGATTCAAAGAACGGAGTAAGCATTTAATGCTTAGTAAGTTTGAGCCATAAAATTAGACACAACTAAAGTGTAGCATTCATATGGCTAAACAGATAATTTCATATTCACAAATTCTCAATATCATACTTACTTCACATTACCAACCCTTATATTCATACACAAAAGATCAACTTAGCCAAAGGCCGGTAGCTCATTTATCGACTGAGCGAATACTAATTGTAAAGGATCAACTAAATCAATGCATATACGAGACATACCTCAGTGCTGGGATTTTACGAGCATATTAATTGAAACTATTACAGCAAGGTCGCTCATTCCCAAGCCAAGTACCTTCGGGATTTAACCGGATATAGCTACTCGCTCAATGCCTTCGGGACATAGCCCGGATATAGTAACTCGCACCAATGCCTTCGGGACTTAGCCCGGATATAGTAACTCGCACAAATGCCTTTGGGACTTAGCCCGGATATAGTAGCTCGCACAAATGCCTTCGGGACTTAGCCCGGAACTAGTCACTAGCGCAAATGCCTTCAGGACTTAGCCCGGTTATCATCCAAATATTCATGCACATATCAATAAATCATGACACATCTATATTTCATTTTCATAATTAGAGTTCAAACACAAGTCACGTATTAAGCAATCCCATTTTTGGCTCACTAGCCACATACAAACAGCATGGTTTAGTTTGCTTTATGACACGATCTCTATGCACATACGGCTACCCGTCATACGCATAGACTAATTTACTCAACCTATAATTAACAGTAGAATCATCATATCACCGTATATTTGTTATGCTCATACGTCATGACTTAATCAAATCGTAAACTAAGTCTCGTTACTCGAAACTTACCTCGGATGTTGTCGAACGATTTCGGCGGCTATTCGATCACTTTTTCCTTTCCCTTATCCAACTTTGGTCCTCTAAGCTCTTGAGCTAATTCAAACAAATTTAACTTATTAAAGTCTCATTATGCTAGCTTATGGCCGATATGACAAGGAGTTTGATAGGTCATATGGCCACTTTTAGCTCAAATACAAATTGGTCATACGCATTTTTAATCACATTGAGTAATTTAATACAATTAATCTAGCATTTCCTCATGTGCACCTTTATGACCGAAAATACACATCATTAACCTAATATCAATTACTAAGCACTTTAGCAATTTCTCCTTGAGCCGATTATCCAAGTCAAGATAGATTCATCATCATGCTTACCTATAACCGAACACATGCAACACCAATCCATCTATTCATTCATGCGTGCATCTTATTCAAGCATGTATATCTACAACTGAATTCATCATATAAATGACTATGAATTTACTCAAACAATCTCAATACCACACATGGTGCTCAAGCCCTTTTTCAATTTCAAAACTCGGCTAGTACAACTATATACACTAGTAAATCAAACACTAACAATTGCACTTCACCTTACTACCATTTCTCATCCAAATAACGTGAACAACAACCATATTTCTCTTCTACTTCCTACCATGGCTGAATGCATCAAAACACCATACCATTTCAATTTTGGTCATGGTTAAACAAAGAACTTAATGTCTAACTCAAAAATGCTAAAAATAAAATTCAAATGTCATCAATCCACCCTCACATGTATCCTTAAAAAGCTTCACTTTTAGCATGCAAATGACATCAACACCAATCCACCTTAGCCGAATATCATCTCCATGACATAGCAAAGATTTGAACCATGGGCTAGGTAGAACTCAAGCTAACAACTAAAAGCATGCATGAATCTCATGGAACAACATCAACATACCTTAACCTAGATACAAGTATGGCTGAACCTCTTCCTAATCCTCTTCCAAGCCAAACATGAAGTAAGAGAGCACCTTCCTTCTTCTTTCCTCTTTAGAACTTTCGGCCAAAAAATGAAAAAGGATGGACACTTTTTTTTTCTTTGTTTTCATCATTTTCCCCTCCATTATTTTATTACCATGCTCCTTATTTTATCATTCCTCCCATGAAACACCAACATAACATGTTTATGACATGTTTTGCCCATCACACTTTGTCCACCCTATTTGTCATGGCCGGCCACTACTAATTAGGGGGGAAATTGACATGCAAGTCCACCCCTTTTATTACATGCACTAATAGATCCTTATGTTTTGACCTACCACATTTCAAAAGTGTTACACATAAGTCCTATTGACTAAATTCACATGCAATTTACTAAATCGAAGCTTAAAACTTTCACACATTCATATTCACATATTTTAGACAATAAATATCATATTCAAATAATTTGGTGACTAGGTTTAGCGGTCCTGAAACCACTTTCCGACTAGGGTCACTTTAAGGCTGTCACACTCGGGTTGAAAACTCGATATAACAACAATATGGTAAGATGATAAATGAAAATGTGATATGAATGTCTTGGTGATGATTATGCAAATGATGTTTTATGTTTGCTTATATGGTTATGTTACTTGCTATTTGCATGTGAACTTACTAAGCATTTATGCTTACTCCCTCCTTTTCATTCCTTGTAGTTTTGACAAGCTAGCTCAGAAATCGGGAACGGTCGGAGGCACGCTCACACTATCCGTATACCATCTTGGCATAATGGCTTGTATATTTTGAGTATGGCATGTATAGCATTATAATCATTTTGTATATATCGTCTTATGATATGGTTATTGAGTGATATAAAAATGCTTGGTAATGATTAGCCATTGGAATGGCTAATTATGATCATATTTTGTGTTATGTATGTCAAATTGCTAGCTAATCCATGGAAACCATGAAATAGGTAAAATTTACCATAAAATAGATTCAGACAGAAGTAGTGACGTGAATTTGAAAAATCACTAAAAATAGTAGAAATGGAATTAAATAATGAATAAGTTATGGAATCGAAGCTTGATGAGTCTATTTTCATATGGAAGAAGCAAAATAGGTATATGAGCTATATTTTATGAGATGTTTAAATTTTTGTAAAACAGGGCCAGAGTGATTTTTGGATCCCCTCTTTTGATTTTGGAAATTCACCATAAATTGTAAAAATATAATTAGAAGTCATGCTTTATATGTAAATATTCCTTATTGAGTCTAGTTTTAAGAGAGAAAATTTTCATAGTTATTAAAATTCTGTACGGAGAGATATTGGATTCGTAATACACAGAGGTCAGAGCAGTCAAACCTTGAAATAGGGGAGACTTTAACTAATAAACTGTACTAATTGGATCAACCAAAAATTATAGAATAAAATTAGTAGATAGATATATGAGTATAGTTTCAGTGAAAATTTACGGATCTTAATTTTGAGTTTTGGAACTCGAGATACGAATTTTTAAAGCGACTGTGATGCAATTAGCCAGCTTGTCTGGAAATTTTAAAATGAATTGTATGAGTTGTTTAAGTAATGAATTAAGTCTGTTAACACCTCATGTTCGACTCCGGCGATGGTCTCGGGTACGGGGCGTTACATTTAGTGGTATCAGAGTAGGTTTAGTCGGTTCTTAGACTAACTTAGCATGTGTAAAAGTTTAGCTATACATGCCACTTATCTGTGATAGTGTGATGTCTTCCGACGCGTATGAGTACAGTCTTATTTAGACAGGGTACTCTCCAACTGAGCTGCGCTGACCATGTTCAATGTTATGTGAAGGTATTTGAGTAAAATTATGATTATGATAAGTATCGGTTCAGAAAAGTATGAATAAAGGTTTATGATACATATGTGATAAATATTCATATTTGCTTAATGCTCATATGATGTAGTGTATATGGCTTACTTGATAAGATGAACGGAATAAATAGAAAGTAGTAGAGGTATGAATAAAAGTCATAATGTTATGATACGAATGAAAATGTCATTGTCTTGATTTGGACGTCGAATGTTGATGAATGCTAATGATATATAATTTTTATAAGATAAAGGATTATAATGAAATGAACTTATCTATGTTAAATTGTTGGACTGAATTATATGATTGTAATGATATGTACATGATGATGCACGAAATGAAAGTTGTGATTGTGATGCAAATATCTATGTTTGTTTGGTCTTATATGATGTCATGAGCATGACTTAATTTAATTAAATGAATGGATAAGTAAAGCTATCTAGAAAACATAGAATGTATGCATAAGTATATTGTCTAAATGGGACAATAGGAAAATTGGTGTAAGCCAACATGAATGAATGACATGATTTTGATGATGTTGCTATGATGATGGAAGTTGTGTCATATGTGTATGTATAAGAAAGTCGAGTCCTACAACCCCTCCCCCTTACCGAAGTGGTACTTATAATGGAATTTCATGAGATTTGTATTGAATAAGTTTTTGGTTGAGAACCCAAAGAGTTCAGTGATAGAATAATTATAAGTATGATCAGAGATTGAAAATGAGCTGATAAGTAAAGTCAGAGCCAGTAAAGTATCGGATTGACGTAAAGATTATTGGAGTTATGCTCTGTCCCAGTTAGAAAAGGAATTCTCCTTGGTAAACCGAATTACTCAGGTGCAAGGTCAAGAAAAGTGTAAATCAAAATTTATTCAGAACTGGCCTTCTTTAGTGAATGGTTTAATATGAAATTTGTGACGGCAGAACTAGTTGGGGAAATGATATTTGAAATGTGAACCATCTGAGTGTGATAGTTATGACTGGACAGATTTAGCAGTCTCTTTTGAGATGTTCTATGTGTTTACCCGTTCTCAGAAATATTTCTATGGCTATTGATCTTCTGAAGAAATTCTTGTTATATGGGAATGTCTTCTAATTCTGCTGTTGGATGAAAGCATTGGTAGTCTGACTGGTTTATAATTTATATTGCTCAATTTCATCGGGTATTCTATTCCATTTCGTCTGATAAGAATTGATGAGAGAATACATATGATATTATGATTCTGTTTCTTCTACTTGATGCTTCATCTGATATATATGTATGGGAAGATATATTGATCTTGTTATATTTGATTTCAGTGGGATTAAATGATGTTTTCTTCTGGACTTTCTTTCTTTGAAGAATTATCGGGGTATTCTGTATTTTCTCTATGAGTTTGGTTTTCGATTCTCCGGCATAGTATCGTATCTTGGGTTTCTTTATTCTGGATTCCTTTATTCTGGATTTCTCTATCTTGGATTTCTTTATTCGGTTTCCTTGTTATCTTTGTTCCATAATTTTTCAATTATGACTCGTGTTCGAAGTGCATTCTTCAGCTCGTGATAATCATGTCAAATATGACTATACTTCTAATTTGATATTGGTAATGTGGTGATTTTAGTATTGGGATTTTTTTTTCTAATTTCTGTGTAAGGATTTGACATCAGTAAAGGCATAGGTGATAAAAGCGCGAGTTTCAGTCGGTATGGTGAACTACTTATTTGAAAGATTTCATGTGACAATTATGTCAGGATTATTTTTCTCAAGTCTGATAATATAATTTCATTTTTGTACTGATAAAAGAGTAAATAGTCTGAACGAGAAGTGTATATTTATTAGAAAGAGTTGGATTTTAGTTAAAGTCACTACGAATGATAAGGTTTTCGTCTTGTGAAAGCTGAAAAGTTTATTACATGTTGATAAAGTTTGGATAGATGAGAATATTGGTAACCGAAGCGTCTGAACTAGACTAGTCTACATTGAGTAAAGACTTCCTGACTTTCAGTAATATACCGTTGTATGAATTGTGATGTGCTTCAAGACAGTGAGGTAATGTGATAGTTTAGAGCTTTCGATATTACATAAAATCGGAGTTGTTAAAAGGGTTAAAGCCGAGCATTGGAATCTATCAAAATTATCCTTGTCAGTGTTGATATTGGGATGGAAATGAGAAGGATTATTCTTGAGGCCATGTCAGAAATATTTCCATGGCGGAAAGAGGAAAATGTGATGTATCCTATTGTTAAATATTTGGCGAGATCTATAAATCATATCTGTATTAAATGAATTCCTACTCATCAGATTCATGGAATTTCAGGTCTCTTTGATTGTTGGATTTCTTGAAATTCTGGTCTCCATTAATCAAGTTAAGATCCGGGTTTTATGTCATGATATCATGGGAAACTGAGAAGGGTTGAAAATTTAAGAACAGTTGAGAGTTGAGACTGTAAGCTTTCAGATCATATGAGAAATTAAAGAGATGTATTGGAGGTACAGTCTAAGTGAAAGTTCTTTGGCACCAAATATGAGATTAAAAGTGAAGACCACTTTTCTGGTAAGATTTTCGGGGACGAAAATCCCTAAAGGGGGGGAGAGTTGTAATATCCTGATTTTGGGCTTAGTCAGAATAGTGGTTTCGTGACCACAAAATCTGAGATAGAAATAATTATTTTATGATTATTTTTAGGTCTATGATATGATTGCATGATTGTGTGAAAATTTCGTGAAGAAATTTTATGCATAAAGTGCTTAAATTGAAATTAGGGACTAAATCGAATAATTTGTAAAACTTGCATTCTAGAAGTTTCTAGTATGAAATTGTTTTGAAATATTAATTAGGAGGTCTTAAATAGCAATTTTACCAATTTCTAAGTCTATGGACAAAAATTGGACATAGATGGAATTTTTGGAAAGTTTAGTAGTAAGGGCATTTTGGTCATCTAGGGGTAAAATGAATTAAAAGCCAATTTTGCTCATCTTCAACCCCATGGCCGAATATAGCAAGGGGAAACCATGGCTAGAGTTTTTCAAGCTTCCAAGCTCGATTGTAAGTCCATTCTAGCCCCGTTTTTCAAGTTCTTTACGTTTTTGGAGTCCTGATAGCTCGATTAAGCTTATGCTAGCAATAATTCAACCTAGGGTTCATATCTGGAAAAATACCCATAGCTGAAATTTGTGTATTTTTGTGTTTTATGATAGAATATGAGGTTTTAAATTATGTTAGACAACTTGTGCTACTCGGTTTTAAGCGAAAACTAGCAAAAGGGCTTAATCGGTAAAAATACCTAATAGTCATAAATACATGTTAGAGTGAGAATTTGATGTTTCAATAGAAGGGAAAAATGATCAGCATGTCATAAAACATAAGAAAATAGGCTAAAGTTTAATTTACGAGCTTTGGGGCAAAAGTGTAAATATGCAAAAGTTTAGGGGCAAAATTGTAATTTTTCTAAAATATGATTTTGGGTCAATTTGAATAATGTGAGTCCTAATTAGACTATATTTTAAATTATAGAGCAAGAAAAACTAAAATTCGGGCTAAAATGGGGAAAATACCAAGTTGTGGACGAAATGGTAAAAGTAGCCATTTTCGCATACGAGGTAAGTTCATATGTAAATGTTGGTAACATAGTTATTATTTTAAATGTTTTAATGTTATTTAAATGATATGATAATTATTATGAAATATCATACTTGTGACAATTGTTTGATAATATGTCAAATTATGTGATATACTTGGAAAATGTGAAATACTACCGAGTATCGGTATCGGCATTCCGTAGAAGATGGTTGAGACACATGATTGGGAAAAAGGTCCCGTTGAACCTTAGGAATGGATTAGGATACAAGTGACATGTCACTAGGATGGTTGAGCATCCGAGCTCGTTGAGTTGAGTCCGAGTTCACTTATGGGTGCAAATGTCCGAACTCGTTGAGTTGAGTCCGAGTTCGTGAGATGTAACTAGGCATCTGAACTCGTTGAGTTGAGTCCGAGTTCACTCATGGATGCGAACGCCCAAGCTCGTTGAGTTGAGTCCGAGTTCACTTATGGGCGGGTTACATAGTAGCTTGGCTACATATGTGGCACTTATGTGCAAACTTTCCATGTATCCGAATTATATTCCGATGTGTTCAACGGGTAAAGTTCTACTCAAATGAAGGAATACTCAAGATCAAAAGGACGTATTGGTAAGTGTTGTGAAATGGATACTTTGAACAGGTATGTACTTAACCCTCGGGTTGAAAACTCGATATAACAACAATATGGTAAGATGATAAATGAAAATGTGATATGAATGTCTTGGTGATGATTATGCAAATGATGTTTTATGTTTGCTTATATGGTTATGTTACTTGCTATTTGCATGTGAACTTAATAAGCATTTATGCTTACTCCCTCCTTTTCATTCCTTGTAGTTTTGACAAGCTAGCTCGGAAATCGGGAACGGTCGGAGGCACGCTCACACTATCCGTATACCATATTGGCATAATGGCTTGTATATTTTGAGTATGGCATGTATAGCATTATAATCATTTTGTATATATGGTCTTATGATATGGTTATTGAGTGGTACAAAAATGCTTGGTAATGATTAGCCATTGGAATGGCTAATTATGATCATATTTGGTGTTATGTATGTCAAATTGCTAGCTAATCCATGGAAACCATGAAATAGGTAAAATTTACCATAAAATAGATTCAGACAGAAGTAGTGACGTGTATTTGAAAAATCACTAAAAATATTAGAAATGGAATTAAATAATGAATAAGTTATGGAATCGAATCTTGATGAGTCTATTTTCATATGGAAGAAGCAAAATAGGTATATGAGCTATATTTTATGAGATGTTTAAATTTTTGTGAAACAGGGCCAGAGTGATTTCTGGATCCCCTATTCTGATTTTGGAAATTCACCATATATTGTAAACATATAATTAGAAGTCATGCTTTATATGTAAAGATTCCTTATTGGGTCTAGGTTTAAGAGAATAAAATTTCATAGTTATTGAAATTCTGTACAGAGATATATCTGATTCGTAATACACAGAGGTCAGAGCAGTCGAACCTTGAAATAGGGGAGACTTTAACTAATAAACTGTACTAATTGGATCAACCAAAAATTCTAGAATAAAATTAGTAGATATATATTTGAGTCTAGTTTTAGTGAAAATTTATGTATCTTAATTTTGAGTTTTGGAACTCGAGATATGAATTTTTAAAGCTACTGTGATGCAGTTAGCCAGCTTGTCTGGAAATTTTAAAATGAATTGTATGAGTTGTTTAAGTAATGAATTAAGTCTGTTAACACCTCATGTTCGACTCCGGCGACGGTCTCGGGTACAGGGCGTTACAATACAATCCATCAAGTATAGATTATTTTCCATAACACGTGTACTCAATCGTCAAGTTAGTCCCAAAGTGATACAAGATGATAATCATCTTAGATGAGCTCATCAATTCAAGTATTTCCATTCTTTTTTCTCATTTTAACCCCGTTAAATTTCTCGGAATCTCGATGGATATCCCATTTACTATCAAATCATGCAAGTGATCATTTCAAGTACGTACTCCCACGAACCTTGCTCTTATGGCGGGATTACCAGTCTAGGCTAAATCCCCCGCAATATAAACTCATAGAGTAAATGTCGGGATTACCAGTCCAGGCTAAATCCCCCATAATGACAATTACTCTCATGAGCTCGGATCTGAATTATCAGTCTAGGCTAAATTCATATCCTAATTCGGATTACCCATTCGAACTAAATCCATAATGAACTCATATTCTTCGGGAGGCTAGATCACTTTAGGAACATCCGTCTAGGCTAGATCCTTTTACCGTCAATTTATTTCTGAGAAATCCATCACTTATCCTTTTTATTCAACAGGGACATTTTATCATCTTTTCATTAATACAACAGTTTTCATAAATTATTTCACAATGAATAACACAATTATATTACAATTAAGAACATACATTTTAATGTATTTTAAAGTGTACATTCAAGTTATACGAACTTAACTGGTAGTCGTTTCAGATTCATATTTCATTTAACCGACCTCCAGGATTGCTCTCTCAGGGTCTATATAAGCAACAATATATTGTTAATATATTACATTATTCATTTTCGGCCTAGAACTCATCCTAGGGCAAAATGACCATTTTGCCCCTAACCTTTCACATTTTTCACAACTTACTCCTATGAATCGTATAATGAAATGAATGTAATTTCTTGG
Organism: Gossypium hirsutum; assembly: GCF_007990345.1. NCBI lineage: Eukaryota > Viridiplantae > Streptophyta > Magnoliopsida > Malvales > Malvaceae > Gossypium > Gossypium hirsutum. The sequence continues at coordinate 46,485,775 of NC_053431.1, read as the reverse complement.
CTACCCAAACCTAGCCAAATGTTTTTCATATGTATAGCAGCCCACATTTTCCTTCATTTCACATTCTTCTACCCATTTTTATAACCTTTACAAAATGGTCCTTTTAGCCATTTCCATAAAAACTACATATAAAAGTTGTTTACCACTCTTAAAACTCCCATATTCCTCCATAAATCATCAAAACACAAGCATCTCATGCATGGGTAAATTTTTAAACACGAATCTTAGCTTGAAATATGGGTAGAAATAGAGAGAGCATGAGACGAGGATCTCAAAAATACAAAGAACATTAAAACGGGGCTAGGGTACACTTACTATTAGCTTTAAAATATTGAAAACCCTAGCTATGGAGAACATACAAATTTTGGCAGCTATGGGGAAGAAGATGGTTGATTTTAGCTTTCATTTTCCCTTTTTATTAATTTTGTTACCAAACAACCAAAATGCCCCTCCTTACCAAACTTTCAAATTTTTCCATGCATGCCCATTTTTGTCCAAAAACTTAGAAATTGGGAAAATTTCTATTTAAGACCTCCTAATTAATATTCCAAAGCAATTTCATACAAATTGCTTGTAGAACCCAAGTTTTGCAATTTATTTAATTTGGTCCCTAATTTCCAATTGGACACCTTATACTTAAAATTTCTTCATGAAAACATATGCTTATTTTCATATCCTAGGCCTCATACTAATCATAAAACAAATATTTTAACACCGGATTTGTGGTCCCAAAACCACTATTCCGACTAGGCCAAATTTTGGGATGTTACAGATGTTGCGATGTCACGACAAAATTCTAGTGTTCATGATCATAATATTGTTTCGGATTAGTATGGGACTTCATCTGATTCACAGGTACCTTCACCATCTCAATTATTGAATTATAAGTTGGCTCGTGACACGAAAATGCATGAAATTTGACCACCATAGAAATACTGTGAAGGGAACCTAGTGGCATATGCTCTAAGTGTTGTAGTGATAATTGATTCAACCGATTTTTCATGTTATTTTGAGGCAGTCTAGACCTTT
>NC_053431.1:46104215-46184246 GCF_007990345.1 Gossypium hirsutum | reverse complement strand
ATGTGGTGATGTCTGACAGATAAAAATGTGTTTTCGTATAGAAATGGATTCTGATCCTGATCGAGCAGTAGCTGATGATATTGAGAGTGTAGCGCCTGCTCTCGTGCACGGGACAGTGCCGATTGACTCTCAATTTAATGCAAGTAATCAAAATGATGAGGCAAAACAAGCCTTCTATGCTATGATGAATGACTGGTTTACCCAATATGTTCGAACTAATCCGGCTGTTGCACAACCCTCACCCCTGAATAATACAAACCCTGCACCTGTAATATCTCCTGTAGTTGACCCGTTGAGGTTGAACAAGCCCCCGGTTGATAGGATTCGGAAGCATGGGGCTACTGAGTTCAAGGCTACTGACAGTGATGATGCTTAGCAGGCTGAGTTTTGGCTTGATAATACCGTTCGTGTGTTCGATGAATTATCGTGCACACCTGATGAATGTTTAAAATGTGCTATATCTCTATTACGTGATTCTGCCTACTATTGGTGGAATACTTTGGTTTCCGTCGTGCCGAGAGAACGGGTTACTTGGGACTTCTTTCAAACCGAGTTTCGCAAGAAATATATCAGTCAAAGATTCATCGATCAGAAACGGAAAGAATTTCTTGAGGTTAAGCAGGGTTCTATGACAGTTACTGATTATAAGCGAAAGTTTGTCAGACTTAGTAGATACGCTCGGGAATGTGTTTCGTCCGAGGCTATCATGTGTAAACGCTTCGAGGACGGGTTGAACAAAGATATAAAACTGTATGTTGGCATTCTTGAAATTAGAGAATTTGTAGTACCTGTCGAGCGAGCTTGCAAAGCCGAAGAGCTCAGTAAGGAGAAGAGAAAAGCTGAAGTGGAAGCAAGAGAGTTTCGTAAGAGATCTTCGGGAAAGCCCTTTCAACAACCATCAAAGAAATTTAGAAATGATCCAGGCCGATCTAAAGACACTTCGGGCTTTTCTAGACGAGATCGTGATCGACCCCCTGTGAGTACGCGAGTCACTTCGGTTGCCAGTGTTGGAAATGATCGTCGGGACATGACAGAGTGCCAGTATTGCGGTAAATGGCATTCGGGGAGTTGTAGATTCCATGACCGCTCCTGTTATAAGTGCGGATCAGTAGACCACTTTATCAAAGATTGTCCGAAACTGTCTGAACAGAATGTAAATCAGAGTGGGAAACTGAGTGCTACTACAGCACGAGGTAGGCCACCTAGGAATACGGGGAACGCTAGCAGCGGTCAGAGAGGGTCTAAAGATGTTATCACCAGATTTGAGGCTCGTGCTCCTGCTAGAGCTTATGCTATAAATGCACGCGAGGATGCTTCTTCGCCTGATGTTATTGCCGGTACTTTCACTCTCTTTGATACTAATGTGATTGCTTTGATTGACCCTGGATCTAATCATTCTTATGTATGTGAGACTTTAGCATCCAGGAAGACTTTACCTTTGAGTCTACTGAGTTTGTTATTAGAGTGTCGAATCCCTTGGGTCGTTATGTGCTTGTCGACAAGGTGTGTAAGAAATGCCCCTTAATAATCCGAGGCTCCTATTTTCCGGCTGACTTGATACTTTTACCGTTTGATGAATTTGATGTTATTCTCGGTTTGGATTGGTTGACCGTACATGATGCAGTTGTGAATTGCAAAAGTAAGACTATTAATTTGAGGTGTGCAAATAATGAGATAATCCGAGTTGAGTCTACTGTTTTGAATGGATTGCCAACAATAATATCCTCGATGTTAGCTCAAAAATATGTGAGAAAGGGGTGTGAAGCGTATCTTGCATACGTACTTGATAATAAAGAATCAGAAAAGAAACTTGAATCGGTACCAGTGGTTTGTGAATATCCGGATGTTTTTCCCGAAGAATTACCGAGGTTACCACCTGTTCGGGAGGTAGAGTTTGGCATCGAACTTGTACTTGGGACTTGCCGGTTACTGCAGACGGTTTGTAAAGGGTTTTTCAATGATAGCCACACCAATGACGAAACTACTTCAGAAAGATGTTAAGTTTGAATGGATAGAAAAATGTCAGAAAAGTTTCGATCAACTAAAAACTTATTTGACTGAAGCTCCAGTACTAGTGCAGCCCGAATCAGGCAAAGAGTTTGTCATTTACAGTGATGCATCCTTACTTGGGTTGGGTTGTGTATTGATGCAAGAAGGTCGAGTTGTAGCTTATGTGTCGAGGCAATTGAAGCCACATGAGAAAAATTATCCAACCCATGATCTCGAATTAGCTGCCATCGTATTCGCTTTGAAAATATGGCGACATTACTTATTTGGTGAGAAGTGCCATGTATTTTCGGATCACAAAAGTCTCAAATATTTGATGACTCAAAGAGATTTGAATCTGCGACAAAGACGTTGGCTTGAGTTGTTAAAAGATTAAGAGCTTATCATTGACTATCACCCGGGAAAGGCTAATGTGGTTGCGGATGCTTTAAGTCGTAAATCACTTTTTGCTTTACGAGCGATGAATGTACACTTGTCTGTTCTATCTGATAATGTGTTAGTAGCAGAATTAGTGGCCAAACCGTTATTGATTCATAAAATTCGTGAAGCTTAGAAAATTGATGATGAATTGGTTGCAAAACGGGCTGAATGTATTTCGAATATGGAGTCAGAGTTTCAAATAGATGATGACGATTGTTTGAGGTTCAGAAGTCGATTGTGTGTTCCAAGAAATTCAGAACTTATTTCGATGATTCTGAACGAAGCACATTGTAGCCGTATGTCAATTCACCCGGGGAGTACGAAAATGTACAACGACCTGAGACGTCAGTTTTGGTGGCATGGTATGAAATGAGACATTTCTGACTTTGTTTCGAACTGTTTGATATGTCAACAAGTGAAAGCGGAACATCAAGTGCCTTCAGGATTACTTCATCCGATCATGATACCAGGATGGAAGTGGGATCGAGTCACGATGGATTTTGTATCTAGGTTGCCATTGTCATCAAGCAAGAAAGATGAGATTTGGGTTGTTGTTGATAGACTGACAAGGTCGGCTCATTTTATTCCTGTACGTACGGATTATTTCCTTAACAAACTAGCTGAAATATATGTATCTCAGATTGTAAGGTTACATGGAGTACCTACTTCTATTGTGTCTGATAGAGATCCGAGATTCACATCGCGATTTTGGAAGAAATTGCAAGAAGCTTTGGGTACCAAGTTGCATTTTAGCACCGCTTTTCACCCCCAGACTGATGGTCAATCTGAGCGGATAATTCAGATACTCGAGGATATGTTGAGATGTTGCATTCTTGAGTTTAGTGGTTCATGGGAACGGTATTTACCTTTGATTGAATTCGCTTACAACAATAGTTTTCAATCAAGTATTAAGATGGCACCTTACGAGGCTTTGTATGGTCGTAAATGTCGTACACCGTTGTTTTGGACCGAGCTTAGGGAAAGTAAAATCTTCGGGGTTGATTTGATTAAAGATGCTGAGCAGAAAGTAAAAGTAATCAGGGAAAGTCTGAAAGCAGCTGCAGATCGTCAGAAGTCGTACACGGATTTGAAACAAAAAGACATTGAATACCAGGTCGGAGATAAAGTGTTTCTTAAAGCTTCACCTTGGAAAAAAGTGCTCAGATTTGGCCGTAAAGGCAAATTGAGTCCGAGGTTTATCGGGCCGTATGAGATATCCGATAGAATTGGGCCAGTCGCTTACAGATTGATTTTACCCCCTGAACTTGAAAAGATTCACAATGTTTTTCATGTCTCGATGCTTTGACGTTATAGATCTGATCCTTCGCACATAATTAGTCCATCAGAGGTTGAAATTCAATCTGACTTGAGTTATGAAGAAGAACCGATTCGTATCCTCGCTCGTGAGGTGAAAGAGTTACGAAACAAAAAGATTCCTTTAGTAAAGGTTTTATGGCTCAAACACGGGATCGAAGAAGCTACCTGGGAAACCGAGAACTCTATGAAAGATCGATACCTAAATTTATTCACTGGTAAGATTTTCAGGGACGAAAATTCTTTAAGTGGGGGAGAGTTGTGACAGCCCTAATTTGACCCTAGTCGGAAAGTGGTTTCGGGACCACAAAACTGAGCTATAAAAATAATTATAAGTTATATTTCATGTTTATGAAGTGAGTAAATACAAGTGTGAAAGTTTCAAGCTTTGATTTGGTCATTTGCATGTGAATTTATTCAATAGGACTTATATGTGATACTTTTGAAATGTGATTGGTTAATTTTTAATGGTTTAATAATGCATGTGTTTAAAGGAATGGTTTTGCATGTTAATTTACCCATGTCTAGTTAGTGGCCGGCCATGTTACTATTATATTATAAAATATGATAATTTTTATAAGCTTTATTTAGTTAAATGCCATATTATTATGAATGAATGTAATAAAATAAAGAAAGAAAATAGTAGGTGGGTGAAAACAACAAAGTATTCACCTTGTTTCTTTCCAAAAAACCGAAAGAGAAGAAGAGTTGGGGAGAAAGGAGCCATTCGGACATTTAGGTCTTCATTGAGGTATGAAATTCATGTAAATTTTTGAAATGTTAGATAAAATTGAACTAATCAACAAGTTCTTTAGGTAACCCATGTTAGAAATTTCGGTATTGAGAAGTCTAGAACTTTCGGCCATAGTAGCTATGGAGAAATAAGGTTTTTGTTTCTTGATTAATTGGATGAATCTTGTTGTATGAGTTCTTGAACAAGCTATGATCAAATAGATGCATAGATTCAAAGTGGGAAGAATTGGCTATTATGTTTGATGCTAATGCCGAATATGAAAATGTTGTACTTGAGTAATGTATGTGGTTTGAGTTAATAAAATGAAAAGAATGCTTAAATGTGTTATAATCGATTAGGTGTTAAATTAAAAAATTGCTAAAAATTTCCATGGTTCTAGCCAAATATGCGTTTGATTAAGAAGAAATTACTGAAAAATGTAGGTGAACATGACAAGTGTATTCGGCTTAGGGCATAAAGGATATGAAAATTTTGGTATTTGTTTTTGATTGTGTGTGTGTATGACCATGGATAATTGGCCGCATAAATATTATAAATACATGATGTATATTATAATTATTAAGCTACAAAACATTGTACATGTTCGGCCAAGGTAAATTATTTGAGTAAAGTATATCTTGATGGTACATTTCGGCTAGTATAAAATGTATTAAAGCTATATGTATAATTGTTTAATGTGACTTACCAAATATACAAATTTGAAAATGAAATGATGAGGGACTTAAGTGGGTAATTAATTCAAGTGAATTGGTTCTAAAATGTATATGGATGCCGTATGACTATGTTTGATTTGGGAAGTAAATTGTTTGATTTAGCTCAAGAGCTTAGAGGATCAAAGTTGGATAGGGGAAAGGAAAAAGTGATCGAATAGCTGTTGAAATCGTTCGACAACATCCGAGGTAAGTTTTTGAGTAATGGAACTTAGTTTACGATTTGATTAAATCACGACATATAAGCATAACAAATAAACGGTGATATAATGATTCTACTTGAATTATGTATCGAGGTAATTAGTTTATACTTATTACTGGTAGCCGAATGTGTATAGAGATCATGTTATAAAGCAAATCGAAATTATGCTCTTTGTATGTGGCTATTGAGCCGAAAATGGGAATGGTTGATAAGTGTCTTGTGCTTGAGTTCTAGTAATGAAAATGAAATACAGATGTGTTATGATATATTGATATATGTGCATGATTATTCGGATGATATCCGGACTAAGATCCGAAGGCATTTGTGCTGGTTACTATATCCGGATTAAGATTCGAAGGCAATTGTGCTAGTTATTATAACCAGGTTAAGTCCCGAAGGCATTCGTGCGGGTTATTATAACCGGGTTAAGTCCCGAAGGCATTCGTGCGGGTTATTATAACCGGGTTAAGTCCCGAAGGTAGTCGTGCGGGTTATTATAACCGGGTTAAGTCCCGAAGGTATTCGTGCGGGTTATTATAACCGGGTTAAGTCCCGAAGGCATTCGTGCTGGTTGTTACATCCGAGCCAAATTCCGAAAGTAATTATGTTTGGAAAGGCGCGATTCTGTCGTAATAATTCCGATTAATGGGCTCATAATCCCTAATATGACCAGGTATGGATCGTATATACATTGGAAAAATGTGGTACAGTATAAGTTGTGATTATGTAATCGAATAATGCTCTCCCGGCCATTCCTTAGGGTTATATGAAGTCTATTGCTCAATCGAGTTACATGAAATTGATTCAAATGAAATTTAGTTAAGTTTGACTTCGAATGTGCAAACATATTGATAGAATTGTAAATTAAAATGAATATGTGATCTTGTGCATAGACAATTATTTATCCTTATGAATGCTATTTCTTTTATGTTTTTGTTTCTAATGATTTCCTTACTTATAAGCTTACTAAGCATCGAAACGCTTACTCTGTTGCTTAAATTCTCTGTATTATAGATTTTGTTCGTCAGCTATCGGGCTCGGAAGTGTCAAAGTCGAAGTCATCCACACTATCTAAGCCCCTTTTTGGTAATCTTTTAGTCGAACTTTGATAATGGTATGTATAGGACCGACCTTTGTTGTTAATTAAGTATCTTTTGGTAATGTATATATATTCGTATAGCCATGCGAAAATGGCATATATATTTTGAGTATAGCATTATAATCATTTTGTATATATGGTCTTATGATATGGTTATTGAGAGGTATGGAAATGCTTGGTAATGATTAGCCATTGGAATGGCTAATCATGATCATATTTGGTGCTATGTATGTCAAATTGCTAGCTAATCCATGGAAACCATGAAATAGGTAAAATTTATCACAAAATAGATTCAGATAGCAGTAGTGACATGAATTTGAAAAATCACTAAAAATAGTAGAAATGGAATTAAATAATGAATAAGTTATAGAATCGAATCTTGATGAGTCTATTTTCATATGGAAGAAACAAAACAGGTATATGAGCTATATTTTATGAGATGTTTAAATTTTTATGTAACAGGGCCAGATCGATTTCTGGATCCCCTGTTATGACTTTGGAAATTCACCATAAATTTTACAAAGATAATTAAAAGTCATGATTTATATGTACAGATTCATTGTTGAGTCTAGTTTTATTAGAGACAAACGCCATAGTCATTGAAGCTTTATACAGGGAGATATCTGATTCGTAATACACAGAGGTCAGAGTAGTCGAACCCTGAAATGGGGGAGACTTTAACTAATAAACTGTACTAATTGGGCCGACCAAAAAATTCTAGAAAAACATTAGTAGATAGATGTATGAGTCTAGTTTCAGGAAAAATTTACGGAATTGGATTTCGAGTTTTGGAACTCAAGATATGATTTTTAAAGCGACTGTGATGCAGTTAGCCAGCTTGTCTGGAAAATTTTAAAATTAATTGTATGAGCTGTTTAAGTAATGAATTAAGTCCGTTAACACCTCGTGTTCGATTTCGGCAACTGTCTCAGGTACGGGGTGTTACATTTTATTGGTATCAAAGCTACGGTTTAGTCGATTCTAGGACTACCGAAATAAGTATGGGTCTAGCTAAACATGCCATTATGTGTTAATATGATAGTGTGGTGATTTCTGACAGATAAATATGTGTTTTCGTATAGAAATGGATTCTGATCCTGATGGAGCAGTAGCTGACGATATTGAGAGTGTAGCGCCTGCTCTCGTGCACGGGACAACGCCGATTGACTCTCAATTTAATGCAAGTAATCAAAATGATGAGGCAAAACAAGCCTTCTATGCTATGATGAACGACTGGTTTACCCAATATGTTCGAACTAATTCGGCTGTTGCACAACCCTCACCCCCGAATAATACAAACCCTGCACCTGTAATATCTCCTATAGTTGACCCGTTGAGGTTGAACAAGCCCCCGGTTGATAGGATTCAGAAGCATGGGGCTACTGAGTTCAAGGCTACTGACAGTGATGATGCTGAGCAAGCTGAGTTTTGGCTTGATAATACCGTTCGTGTGTTCGATGAATTATCGTGCACACATGATGAATGTTTAAAATGTGCTATATCTCTGTTACATGATTCTGCCTACTATTGGTGGAATACTTTGGTTTCTGTCGTGCCGAGAGAACGGGTTACTTGGGAATTCTTTCAAACAGAGTTTCGCAAGAAATTTATCAGTCAAAGATTCATCGATCAGAAACGAACAGAATTTCTTGAGCTTAAGCAGGGTTCTATGACAGTTACTGATTATGAGCGAAAGTTTGTTAGACTTAGTAGATACGTTCGGGAATGTGTTTCGTCCGAGGCTATCATGTGTAAACGCTTCGAGGACGGGTTGAACGAAGATATAAAACTGTATGTTGGCATTCTTGAAATTAGAGAATTTGTAGTACTTGTCGAGCGAGCTTGCAAAGCCGAAGAGCTCAGTAAGGAGAAAAGAAAAGCTGAAGTGGAAGCAAGAGAGTTTCGTAAGAGATCTTCGGGAAAGCCCATTCAACAACCATCAAAGAAATTTAGAAATGATCCAGGCCGATCTAAAGACACTTCGGGCTTTTCCAGACGAGATCGTGATCGACCCCCTGTGAGTACACGAGTCACTTCGGTTGCCAGTGTTGGAAATGATCATCGGGACAAGACAGAGTGCCAGTATTGCGGTAAATGGCATTCGGGGAGTTGTAGATTCCATGACCGCTCCTGTTATAAGTGCGGATCAGTCGACCACTTTATCAAAGATTGTCCGAAACTGTCTGAACAGAATGTAAATCAGAGTGGGAAACTGGGTGCTACTACAGCACGAGGTAGGCCACCTAGGAATACGGGGAACGCTAGCAGCGGTCAGAGAGGGTCTAAAGATGTTATCACCAGATCTGAGGCTCGTGCTCCTGCTAGAGCTTATGCTATACGTGCACGCGAGGATGCTTCTTCGCCTGATGTTATTACTGGTACTTTCACTCTCTTTGATACTAATGTGATTGCTTTGATTGACCCTGGATCTACTCATTCTTATGTATGTGAGACTTTAGCATCCAGTAAGACTTTACTTGTTGAGTCTACTGAGTTTGTTATTAGAGTGTCGAATCCCTTGGGTCGTTATGTGCTTGTCGACAAGGTATGTAAGAAATGCCCCTTAATAATCCGAGGCTCTTGTTTTCCGGCTGACTTGATGCTTTTACCGTTTGATGAATTTGATGTTATTCTAGGTTTGGATTAGTTGACCGTACATGATGCAGTTGTGAATTGCAAAAGTAAGACTATTAGTTTGAGGTGTGCAAATAATGAGATAATCCGAGTTGAGTCTACTATTTTGAATGGATTGCCAACAATAATATCCTCGATGTTAGCTCAAAAATATGTGAGAAAGAGGTGTGAAGCGTATCTTGCATACGTACTTGATAATAAAGAATCAGAAAAGAAACTTGAATCGGTACCAGTGGTTTGTGAATATCCGGATGTTTTTCCCGAAGAATTACCGGGGTTACCACCTGTTCGGGAGGTAGAGTTTGGCATCGAATGTACTTGGGACTTGCCGGTTACTACAGACGGTTTGTAAAGGGTTTTTCGATGATAGCCACACCAATGACGAAACTACTTCAGAAAGATGTTAAGTTTGAATGGACAGAAAAATGTCAGAAAAGTTTCGATCAACTAAAAACTTATTTGACTGAAGCTCCAGTACTAGTGCAGCCCGAATCAGGCAAAGAGTTTGTCATTTACAGTGATGCATCCTTACTTGGGTTGGGTTGTGTATTGATGCAAGAAGGTCGAGTTGTAGCTTATGCGTCGAGGCAATTGAAGCCACATGAGAAAAATTATCCAACCCATGATCTCGAATTAGCTGCCATCGTATTCGCTTTGAAAATATGGCGACATTACTTATTTGGTGAGAAGTGCCATGTATTTTCGGATCACAAAAGTCTCAAATATTTGATGACTCAAAGAGATTTGAATCTGCGACAAAGACGTTGGCTTGAGTTGTTAAAAGATTATGAGCTTATCATTGACTATCACCTGGGAAAGGCTAATGTGGTTGCGGATGCTTTAAGTCGTAAATCACTTTTTGCTTTACGAGCGATAAATGTACACTTGTCTGTTTTATCCGATAATGTGTTAGTAGCAGAATTAGAGGCCAAACCGTTATTGATTCATCAAATTCATGAAGCTCAACAAATTGATGATGAATTGGTTGCAAAACAGGATGAATGTATTTCGAATATGGAGTCAGAGTTTCAAATAGATGATGACGATTGTTTGAGGTTCAGAAGTCGATTGTGTGTTCCAAGAAATTCAGAACTTATTTCGATGATTCTGAACGAAGCACATTGTAGCCGTATGTCAATTCACCCGGGGAGTACGAAAATGTACAACGACCTGAGACGTCAGTTTTGGTGGCATGGTATGAAACGAGACATTTCTGACTTTGTTTCGAACTGTTTGATATGTCAACAAGTGAAAGCAGAACCTCAAGTGCCTTCAGGATTACTTCAGCCGATCATGATACCAGAATGGAAGTGGGATCGAGTCACGATGGATTTTGTATCTAGGTTGCCATTGTCATCAAGCAAGAAAGATGCGATCTGGGTTGTTGTTGATAGACTGACAAGGTCGGCTCATTTTATTCCTGTACGTACGAATTATTCCCTTAACAAACTAGCTGAAATATATGTATCTCAGATTGTAAGGTTACATAGAGTACCTACTTCTATTGTGTCTGATAGAGATCCGAGATTCACATCGCGATTTTGGAAGAAATTGCAAGAAGCTTTGGGTACCAAGTCGCATTTTAGCATCGCTTTTCACCCCCAGATTGATGGTCAATCTGAGCGGATAATTCAGATACTCGAGGATATGTTGAGATGTTGCATTCTTAAGTTTAGTGGTTCATGGGAACGGTATTTACCTTTGATTGAATTTGCTTACAACAATAGTTTTCAATCAAGTATTAAGATGGCACCTTACGAGGCTTTGTATGGTCGTAAATGCCGTACACCGTTGTTTTGGACCGAGCTTAGGGAAAGTAAAATCTTCGGGTTGATTTGATTAAAGATGCTGAGCAGAAAGTAAAAGTAATCAGGGAAAGTCTGAAAGCAGCTGCAGATCGTCAGAAGTCGTACGCCGATTTGAAAAAAAAAAGACATTGAATACCAGGTCGGAGATAAAGTGTTTCTTAAAGTTTCACCTTGGAAAAAAGTGCTCAGATTTGGCCGTAAAGGCAAATTGAGTCCGAGGTTTATCGGGCCGTATGAGATATCCGATAGAATTGGGCCAGTCGCTTACAGATTGATTTTACCCCCTGAACTTGAAAAGATTCACAATGTTTTTCATGTCTCGATGCTTTGACGTTATAGATCTGATCCTTAGCACATAATTAGTCCATCAGAGGTTGAAATTCAATCTGACTTGAGTTATGAAGAAGAACCGATTCGTATCCTCGCTCGTGAGGTGAAAGAGTTGCGAAACAAAAAGGTTCCTTTAGTAAAGGTGTTATGGCTCAAACACGAGATCGAAGAAGCTACTTGGGAAACCGAGAACTCTATGAAAGATCAGTACCCAAATTTATTCACTGGTAAGATTTTCGGGGATGAAAATTCTTTAAGTGGGGGAGAGTTGTGACAGCCCTAATTTGACCCTAGTCGACAAGTGGATTCGGGACCACAAAACCGAGCTATAAAAATAATTATAAGTTATATTTCATGTTTATGAAGTGAGTAAATACAAGTGTGAAAGTTTCAAGATTTGATTTGGTCATTTGCATGTGAATTTATTCAATAGGACTTATATGTGATACTTTTGAAATGTGATTGGTTAATTTTTAATGGTTTAATAATGCATGTGTTTAAAGGAATGGTTTTGCATGTTAATTTACCCATTTCTAGTTAGTGGCCGGCCATTTTACTATTATATTATAAAATATGATAATTTTTATAAGCTTTATTTAGTTAAATGCCATATTATCATGAATGAATGTAATAAAATAAAGAAATAAAATAGTAGGTGGGTGAAAACAACAAAGTATTCACCTTGTTTCTTTCCAAAAAACCGAAAAAAAAGAAGATTTGGGAGAAAGGAGCCATTCGGACATTTAGGTCTTCATTGAGGTATGAAATTCATGTAAATTTTTGAAATGTTAGATAAAATTGAACTAATCACCAAGTTCTTTAGGTAACCCATGTTAGAAATTTCGGTATTGAGATGTCTAGAACTTTCGGCCATAGTAGCTATGGAGAAATAAGGTTTTTGTTTCTTGATTAATTGGATGAATCTTGTTGTATGAGTTCTTGAACAAACTATGATCAAATAGATGCATAGATTCAAAGTGGGAAGAATTGGCTATTATGTTTGATGCTAATGCCGAATATGAAAATGTTGTACTTGAGTAATGTATGTGGTTTGAGTTAATAAAATGAAAAGAATGCTTAAATGTGTTATAATCGATTAGGTGTTAAATTAAAAAATTGCTAAAAATTTCCATGGTTCTAGCCAAATATGCGTTTGATTAAGAAGAAATTGCTGAAAAATGTAGGTGAACATGACAAGTGTATTCGGCTTAGGGCATAAAGGATATGAAAATTTTGGTATTTGTTTTTGATTGTGTGTGTGTATGACCATGGAAAATTGGCCGCATAAATATTATAAATACATGATGTATATTATAATTATTAAGCTACAAAACATTGTACATGTTCGGCCAAGGTAAATTATTTGAGTAAAGTATAACTTGATGGTACATTTCGGCTAGTATAAAATGTATTAAAGCTATATGTATAATTGTTTAATGTGACTTACCAAATATACAAATTTGAAAATGAAATGATGAGGGACTTGAGTGGGTAATTAATTCAAGTGAATTGGTTATAAAATGTATATGGATGCCGTATGACTATGTTTGATTTGGGAAGTAAATTGTTTGATTTAGCTCAAGAGCTTAGAGGATCAAAGTTGGATAGGGGAAACGAAAAAGTGATCGAATAGCCGTTGAAATCGTTCGACAACATCCGAGGTAAGTTTTGAGTAATGGAACTTAGTTTATGATTTGATTAAATCACGACATATAAGCATAACAAATAAACGGTGATATAATGATTCTACCTGAATTATGTATCGAGGTAATTAGTTTATACTTATGACTGGTAGCCGAATGTGTATAGAGATCATGTTATAAAGCAAATAGAAATCATGCTCTTTGTATGTGGCTATTGAGCCGAAAATGGGAATGGTTGATACGTGTCTTGTGCTTGAGTTCTAGTAATGAAAATGAAATACATATGTGTTATGATATATTGATATATGTGCATGATTATTCGGATGATATCCGGACTAAGATCCGAAGGCATTTGTGCTAGTTACTATATCCGGACTAAGATCCGAAGGCAATTGTGCTAGTTATTATAACCGGGTTAAGTCCCAAGGGCATTCGTGCGGGTTATTATAACCGGGTTAAGTCCCGAAGGCATTCGTGCGGGTTATTATAACCGGGTTAAGTCTCGAAGGTATTCGTGCGGGTTATTATAACCGGGTTAAGTCCCGAAGGTATTCGTGCGGGTTATTATAACCGGGTTAAGTCCCGAAGGAATTCGTGCTGGTTGTTACATCCGAGCCAAATTCCGAAAGTAATTAATTATGTTTGGAAAGGCGCGATTCTGTCGTAATAATTCCGATTAATGTGCTCATAATCCCTAATATGACCAGGTATGGATCGTATATACATTGGAAAATGTGGTACAGTATAAGTTGTGATTATGTAATCGAATAATGCTCTCCCGGCCATTCCTTAGGGTTATATGAAGTCTATAGCTCACTCGAGTTACATGAAATTGATTCAAATGAAATTTAGTTAAGTTTGACTTCGAATGTGCAAACATATTGATAGAAGTGTAAATTAAAATGAATATGTGATCTTGTGCATAGGCAATTATTTATCCTTATGAATGCTATTTCTTTTATGTTTTTGTTTCAAATGATTTCCTTACTTATAAGCTTACTAAGCATCGAAACGCTTACTCTGTTGCTTAAATTCTCTGTATTATAGATTTTGTTCGTCAGCTATTGGACTCGGAAGTGTCAAAGTCGAAGTCATCCACACTATCTAAGCCCCTTTTTGGTACTCTTTAGTTGAACTTTGATAATGGCATGTATAGGACCGACCTTTGTTGTTAATTAAGTATCTTTTGGTAATGTATATATATTCGTATAGCCATGCGAAAATGGCATATATATTTTGAGTATAGCATTATAATCATTTTGTATATATGGTCTTATGATATGGTTATTGAGAGGTATGGAAATGCTTGGTAATGATTAGCCATTGGAATGGCTAATCATGATCATATTTGGTGCTATGTATGTCAAATTGCTAGCTAATCCATGGAAACCATGAAATAGGTAAAATTTATCACAAAATAGATTCAGACAGCAGTAGTGACATGAATTTGAAAGATCACTAAAAATAGTAGAAATGGAATTAAATAATGAATAGGTTATGGAATCGAAGCTTGATGAGTCTATTTTCATATGGAAGAAACAAAACAGGTATATGAGCTATATTTTATGAGATGTTTAAATTTTTGTGAAACAGGACTAGAGCGATTTCTGGATCCCCTGTTATGACTTTGGAAATTCACCATAAATTTTAAAAAGATAATTAAAAGTCATGATTTATATTTACAGATTCATTGTTGAGCCTAGTTTTATTAGAGACAAACGCCATAGTCATTGAAGCTTTATACAGGGAGATATCTGATTCGTAATACACAGAGGTCAGAGTAGTCGAACCCTGAAATGGGGGAGACTTTAACTAATAAACTGTACTAATTGGGCCGACCAAAAAATTCTAGAAAAAATTTAGTAGATAGATGTATGAGTCTAGTTTCAGGAAAAATTTACGGAATTGGATTTCGAGTTTTGGAACTCGAGATATGATTTTTAAAGAGACTGTGATGCAGTTAGCCAGCTTGTCTGGAAAATTTTAAAGTGAATTGTATGAGCTATTTAAGTAATGAATTAAGTCCGTTAACACCTCGTGTTCGATTCCGGCAACGGTCTCGGGTACGGGGTGTTACAAGTTTGACATGATACTAAAATTATTAAAAAATTAAAATATATAAAAAAATCAGGGAAACATG
Organism: Gossypium hirsutum; assembly: GCF_007990345.1. Taxonomy (NCBI): domain Eukaryota; kingdom Viridiplantae; phylum Streptophyta; class Magnoliopsida; order Malvales; family Malvaceae; genus Gossypium; species Gossypium hirsutum. The sequence continues at coordinate 46,169,185 of NC_053431.1, read as the reverse complement.
GATTAAATCAAAATAAAAAGGGTTGAAAAACAAAGATGAACAAAGAATAAAATAAGAACAAACCGTAGAAAATAAGAACGTAAGTGGGAGAGAAATTTGAGTGAAAGCTCTCAAAAAATTTTTATTGTTTCCCAAAACTCCCGTGTGCTTACAATGAAGGGAGAGGCCTCTATTTATAGTTGAACCTCTTCAAATCCAACGGTACAGATTAATTACATCAACGGTTAAGATTAAAATGTATCTACAAATTAAATCTCTAAGATTACAAAATCATATCTTCTAAGATTGCATATCATATCTAAGATTGTAATCATATCTAAGATTGTATCATATCTAAGATTGCATATCATATCTAAGATTGCATATCATTGAAGATTATATTTCCATATGAGTCAAGCTTGTAGATGGACCTTAAATCTTTTCATGTAATGGGCCATTCCGATCAGGCCAAATTATATTTGTAATTCTGGACTGAACTTGGACTTCGTTTTTTTTTTGGGTTTATTATTTTTATTTTTGGACTTATTTCTGGGCCCGGGCAAAATTAAGTGTCTACAGCTGCCCCTCTTTGCTCATTGCTGTGTAACAAGTCGTGTGAAAACAGGGCATACATACTGACTTGCACAACACGACCGAGGACACACCTGTGTGCCAGGCTGTGTGAAATCTAAGGAGGGTTACTGACTTGGGTCACACGACCAACCACACGCCCATGTGTCAGCCCGTATGCCACACACGGCCAATAGACACACTCGTGTGTCTAGGCCGTGTCAAAACTGTAGGGTATACTACTTTAATTCGAAAGGGTACCCTAGGGGGCACACGGCCGTATAAGATAGCCGTGTGTCACACACGGCTGAGACACACGCCCGTGTCTCTACCTGTGTGGAAAAAAATAGGCCATTTGCAAAGCCAATTTGCCACCTTTTTCTCATGCTCACCTAGCCATAAAAAAATGTATCATTTTATCACATATATGGGTAGCCAAAACATGCCAATTCGCACACATATCATGCTGTCTGTTCTCAACCATTTCAATTACTCAATTTCATAATTAAAACATATCATTTAGCTATAACTACGACTAATCAAACATATCCAAAACAAACCAAAATCTAAGGCATTATACACATCACATAAATCACCTTTCAAACACATCACTTAGGCCAACTTAAATTACCAAATACATACCAACATTTTCAACCAAAAGTAAGCTAAATCTCATGGCTTAAATCATAATTCAAAACATAACATCAACTCACTAGCCTATACATGCCATAAACTATATTTACAAGTATCCAAAAATACCAACAAGTAGTCGATAGTGTGTTGATGGTTCCTGATGATCCCTGATGTCTGAGCTAGCTTTGATACTTTATAAAACAAAGACAAATAACACACAGTAAGCTTCATAGCTCAGTAAGTTCGTACCAAAAATACTTAACAGTTTATAATATACAAGTCATCAATTAATAAACACTTAATAGTTCACATATCATCATTCAATTCTAATCCATGACCATCTATCATGTATATAAAAATTCATCAAGCTTCACACACATAGTATCAATTACCACATAGGTATCATACGTACATGTACTTTCTCGTATTTATTTATTTCATTCTCACCTCTTTGTTCAATACGTTAAATCGTTCAGGAAATCTTTCAATGCTTTAAGAACTCACACTCTTAGTGCATAAATGATTAGCTGAAACTATAACGATATCGCACACTCAGTGAAATTACATTAAACCAAAACTATCTCGGTACCGCACACTTAGTGCCACATATAGCCGAAGTTATTCCAATTCGCACACTAAGTGCTTTATATAGTCGAAGCTATCTCGAAACGCATACTAAGTGCCAAACATAGTCGATTTGTTGTCGTACGCAATGGTAGTTGAATATATACACTTTATACAATATTAAAGCATTGAAACATAATTGTAACAATGTTTATCACGTACGAACTTACCTCGGACGTAAAAACGATGAAATTGGTTGATTAGTCGAGTACTTTGTTCTTGCATCGATCTAAGTCCGATTTCTTTTGTTCTTGATCTATATACATTCAAAATTAACTTATTCAATCACATATTTATTCAATTTAATCCACAAACACATATTTGGGCATTTTTTCACTTTAGCCCTTAAAGTTACACATTAATTCAATTTAGTCCCTATTTCATAATTACACAAAATTCACAAAATTCAATTTAACCCATGCTTGACTGAAATATATAGGCTCCATAAAAGCCCATATTTATCAATATTTCACACATTTAACTACCCATATTACACTTTTCACAAATTAATCCTATTTAGGCATTTTTGTAAAAAATCACTTAACAAAACTTTAATATCTATCATCAAGCTTTCAATATTCATCAATAATCATTCAAAATCTCAAGAATTCATCAATGGAAAGTCAAAAATTCATCAAAAAATTCAGAAATTAGGGTACGGGGTAGCTAGTACTCAAAGCAACGATCACAAAAACATCAAAAATAATCAAAAATCGAGCTAAAACCGTACCTTAATCAAGCTTGTAAGTGTCGAACCCTAAAATGAGTGTAAAAGCTTTCTTTTTGCTTCAATAATCGGTTATGGAAAGAAAGATGAACACCATTTTCTATTTTGTTATTATTTATCTTATGTTGTTTAACATTTTACAAATTTAACCTTAATTAAAACCATTATAAAACACATAATTCAAGGACATTTATGTCCATCACCACTATCAATGGTCTAATTACAACATAAGGACCTCTCATTTAATAAGCCATAGCAATTTGGCACTTTTAACATATAGAATGCAACTTCTGCATTTTACGCGATTTAGTCCTTTTGTCAAATTAACCACTTAAACGATAAAATTATCAGACGAAACTTTCACACATGTATAGTCACATACTATAGACACCAAAAATAATATTAAAATAATTTTACGACCTCGAATTTATGGTTCTAAAATCACTGCTCCAATTTAACTAAAAATCTGGCTGTTACAACATTGGTTAAGCACCTAGGATGATTGTTTTGACATGTTTTGAATGTTTTTGATCGTGTTTCGAACTGGTTAAATAAATGATTTTTGAGTTTTTTATTGTCCAACCTTGTAGGGAATGGTAAACTTGTTATTTAAGGTACATTTTGAGCCCACACGGCCAGGCACACAGACGTGTGATTGAACTGTGTGAGACACACGGCTAGCACATGGGCGTACGAGGCCATTTCGAAAGAGCACACGGTCTGGCACACGGGCATGTGGCTTGGTCGTGTGACCCAAGTTAGAGAGTTACATGAATTGGGATATGGCCATGTGAACCCTACAGCTCTGAAATTTTTTATTATTTTTTGAAAAATTCTCTGAGTTTTTGAATTAGTCCCGATTTGTTTCTAATACGTATTTTGGGCCTTGAGGGCTCAAATAAGGGACATTATGTATGTATTTAATTATTTTTTTACCTGAATATTATATGATATCAATGTTTGAAATTTATGTCTGTTTGACCGGTAAACTTCGGTAATGCTCCGAAACTCTATTCCGTCGACGGATGTGGGTTAGGGGCGTTACATGGTTATTTCTCAATTTGGATAAATATTACATGTAATAATTAAGGATGAATGGTGTAGAAATATTATTGGTTAAAATATTTATTATTATTTTATTTTAAGATATTTTAATATTAATTAATGATTAAATAAAAGATGAAAAAGAAAAGAATTTTCTCCATCTTTCTTTTAAGTTCACTCCATTACCATCCATGGAGAAAATATAAATATTTTTTCTTTACAATTTGGTCCTTTCCTTGAAAAAATATATATTTTTTCTATTAAAATTTCTAGTAAAATCAAGTCTCCAACAAATTAGTAAACTTAGATATCAAGAGGAAGATTGTATATTCATGTTGGAGGAGAAAGAAAATAAAGCTAAGGCTTGAAATTTAGAGAACAAGGTAAAAATATCAAAGTTCCATCATGTTTTCAAGTTTGATCTTGTTGAAAAAGTATAAAAATGATGTTGAAGTAAAGATGTCTCATGGAAAGTTTTTTGACATGTTATTGAAGAAAGAAATAGAGGAAGTGATCCAAGTGTTAAGGTGAAAAGAAAACAAGCGATTCAAGGTTTAAGAAAGGCAAGTACCCTTGAATTCTCTTGAAACCTGAGGACTAAAATGTAAATTTTATGAAATTTATGGTAAAGTAATAAAATAAAGTGTAAAATAATTTGATATGTGAAATAATAAATTATGATAGAAATTTTAATTGAAATGTAATATGGTAGTGAATTAAACATAAAGTGATGTTAAAGTTAAATTATAGTAAATATTGATTTTTCATTATGTTAAGGGCTAAATTGTGAATATTGTGAAAATTATAATTGAAATAAGAGAATTGAAGTGCATAAAAATTTGATATGTGAAAAAAGATATTATGATGAATTATTTGATTGAAGTTGTAACAGCCTGGTTTTAGCTAAATCGAAACAGTGATTTCGGGATAACAAATTCGATGTCGAAAAATTATTTTAATATTATTTTATGTGTATACAACATGATAGTATGTATGTGTGAAAAATTTCGTGAGCTAATTTTATCGTTTAATTGCTCAATTTGAGACTTAATCGTGTAAAATGCAAAAGTTGCATACTATTTGTTAAAGTGCTTAACTGCTATGATTTAATAAATTAAAAGTCCTTATGATGATATTAGACCATTGATAATGTTAATGGACATTAATGGACATAGTTTATGTGTTTTTAAAGTTTATTAACTAAGGTTAATTTAGTAAAAATGTTAATAAACATATAATAAATAAAAAAAGTTAAAATAAGTCTTATTATCATCTTGTTCAACGGAAAGTTAGGGCTAAGGAAAGCTAATTCTTTTCTCTTCATTCGGCTATGCCATATTTGTCAATTAAGGCACAATTTTTGATTCGTTTTTTTTTATGATTTTTACGTTTTTGAGATTGTTGCTTCGTATTCTAGCTAGCCTATACCTTTAATTTCGAAACTGTTAAAGATTTTGAGAGTTTCTATTGTTGAATCTATGTGTTCTTTGATGCTTAATGTTGAAATATGAAAGTTTGATGATAGTTTTACATGTTTTGTAAAGTGATTTTTGACAAAAATATTGAAAAGGAATTAGATTGTGAAACATGCAAATTGAGTGGTTGAAATGTGAAATAAATGAAAGTTTTGGGCTGCTAGGGGTACTATGGTAATTGGGCCAAACATGGGTTTTGATGAATTGTGTGAATTTTGTGTATTTGTGAAATGGGGACTAAATTGATTAAATATAAAAGTTTAGGGGCTAATATGTAAAAATGCCCAAATGAGTAATTTTGGACTAAATTGAATGACCAGATGAATAAATAAGTTAATTTTGAATTCATATAGATCAAGAAAGAAAGAATTCAGATTTAGATCGAGAGAAAAGCAAGATTGTCGAGTAGTCGATCCGATCCGTCAATTCCTAACACGAGGTAAGTTTGTATGCAATGAGCTTATTTATAATTGTATTTTATATGCTTTGATATAGAATGAAATATGATTATGTGATTAAGGACAAGTTCAGGAATGATTCGACAGTAATTCGAAATGATTTGACTATGATTTGGTATTGGAAAATCTCGGTTGAATCTTAGGAATAGTCTAGGATATTAATGACATGTCATTAAAGTATTAAGTTGGCTTTGGGCCATGATATTAGCACTTTGGGTGCGAGTTATGCCTTGATTTGGCTTCGGGCCATGGTATAGGCACTTCGAAGGAAAATTTCCTTGATTTGGCTTCGGGCCATGGTTAGGTACTCCGAGGATAAGTTACCTTGATTTGCCTACGGGCCATGGTATAGGTACTTATCTATTGAAATCCTTGAATATCCGACTTCTATTTCAAATGGTTTAACGGGAAAATGAAAGTTGTGGATTAGAATGAGATTGGTATGAGTTGGTACAGATATGTGCGTCAATTTTATAAACGTTGAATCCATGAAATGGATGAATTCTTGGTAAGCTAGTGAATGAATGATCAAAAGACTTGAGATTTAATGTATTTGTGTTATCTTGTATTTATATTGTTTGAATTGGGAATGAATAGTGAAATTTCTCATTACATTAATACGAACTTACTAAGCTATGAAGCTTACTTTGTGTTATTTTCCTATATTTTATAGAGAATTAAGCTAGCTCGGTACGAGAGTCATCGGGAACAACATCGCACTATCAAACATCTAAGTTGGTACTTTTGAGTTAAATTTATGGTATATGGCATGTATAGGGTAATCGTGGTATTTTGGTTGTGATTTTAGCCATGAGAATTTGCTTGTAAATAATGTTAATATTGATGTGTGTTTGGCTATTAGAAATTGTAACACTCCTAACCCGAATCCTATCGCCGAATTTAGGCTAAGAGGTATTACCGAGCTAAACATTAAATTTCTCATTCATATTATCAATCAACAAAAACAGAGATCGAACTGAATACATATTGGTTTTTAAGTTATAAATGCCATTTTCATATGGCCAAAATATTTACAGTTACAAAACATAGTTATCAATAGTCTAACCTATACATGCCACATCTAGACCAAAATATAACTGTACCAAAAAGGTCGACAGTATGATGAACTGCTGACGATCCCCGAGTCGGTGGCCAAAATCAACAATCTATAAAACAGAGAAATAAGGAATCGAGTAAGCTTTAGAGGCTTAGTAAGTTTTGAGCATTACAAACAATTACAACTTATCATTTACATCAAACATTAAGTTTCACAAAACTCATATTCTAGTTATAATTCACTTGGTTAAATATACTCAAGTTCACTAATTATAATGCCAATTGGCCGAAAATATATATATATACACATACACGTCCCGAAATTTTCAGCACATACTTCACTCTACTATATGACTCTTACAATTAATTTAAGTCACATAATTCCATATAATGATAGACATTGACCGAATAGGTCATTCTCTTATTCGTAGACACAATAATCATCCACACATATATATTGTTCTTTGATACTAATAATTCACTTTAAAATCAATTCACATACGAGTACATAATACATACCTGGCCATCATAATGTATCATACATAATCAATAGTAGTTTACCTCGAACATTCGAATTCATAATCTTACTCGAATCACCAGCGTTGAGCCTGCTAGGTTTTAAAACCCGAGTCCAGTCACTAGCACTAAGCCTGCGGGACTTTAAGCTCAGATATAATACCAGCACTAGGCCTGTGGGATTTAACCCGGACATAATTCCAGCACGAAGCCTGCGGAATTTAACCCGGATATATTACCAGCAATAAGCCTGCGGGATTTAACCCGGATATATTACAAGCACGAAGCCTGCGGGTCTTTAAGCCCGGATACACATCAAATATCATGCATATTTAATTATATATTAACACATCTCATTCAACATATCACATTAGTAGTCATTTGCTACATCTGGATATAAGCTCCATATGAACACCATCATTTACATTTCGGTTCAAAAGTCATACATAAATATTACATATCCATTTCATCATTCAAGCTTAACCCATAGTGACCATTCGACTATAAGTCATATACATAAATTATTTATCACACAACTTAATTCAAGTAGAACCAAAAGGTCACAATTCATCTAATATATATACATATCAAAGCATCATCAATTATATACTAAAGGTGACTACACAAAACTTACCTTGGATATACTTGAACGGTTGCGGAAAGGCTACTCAATTACTTTCTCTTTTCCCCTATCCAACTTTGATCCTCTTTGCTCTTGAGCTTAAATTCAAAAATTTTAAACTAGTCATTATTCGACTATTCAAGCATTACTTCAGGAATATAATATATATATTCGACTTTCACACATATAGATTATAGTAAGTTTATAAGAAAACATTAAGCCACTCATTAACAATTTTTTTTATCAATGTTTACCACAAAATCACAAATTCACAATAAGCTGTCTTCTTGAGCAACAGTCACTAAATTATTTATAATTGGAGCTACGAAACTCCAAATCAATTGCCCTAAAATTTCCCTGAAAATAGACTCATATATATTTTATCCATAAAATTTTTAGAATTTTTAGTTTGTCCAATCAATACCAGATTTTTCTTAAAGTTTCCCCTGTTTCACTACTTGACTAATCTAACAACTCTTCACTACGAATCAAATTTCTCATTGTACAGAATTCAAAATATGGCCTTGTTTATTTCATTTGAAACTAGACTCATTACGGAGTCTAAGAATATCAATTTTATCTTATGAAAATTTTTTTACAATTTATAATGATTTTATAAAGACAGAACAGGGGATCTAGAAGTCATTTTGACTCTGTCCCACATCACTTCAAATATCTCATTATCGGCAATTCTTTTGCTTTCACAGTTTCTTTTATAAGAAACTAGACTCATTAAGCTTTAATTACATAATTTATTCAGCTTCTAACTCAACTCCCACAATTTATAGTGATTTTCCAAAATCACGTTACTGCTGCTGTCCCAAGCAGATTTATTTCCAATTTACTCTTTCACACATTCTTTGCATTCATATTATTTAAACATGTACATCACCAATCAATTTCATCACATATCTATAATTTCACTTAAGCATAATCTCAATACAATACATCATGCTCAAATCATTATTCAAGTTCAAATTCGGCTAACACACATATAAATACTAGCAACTAAATATTAACATTGCATTTCACCATAATAGCCAATTGCCATTAAACAATTAAGCCACAATTCTTCAATTTTACCAAGCTTCAACTTAATTTATAACTATCTAAATCGTTTAAAACATTCAACATCAAAATTTCTTTGCATTTCATACTATAGCCGATTTTCCCACTTAGTATCTAGTGCACATATACACTCATCCAACTCATATTTTTCATTGACAACCTCCATAACTTCGATTTATTCACATCTTTATTCATGCTACATTCGGCCATCTATATTTCACATCATATTTCATGTTCATATTCGGTTATCTATACCCGTACTAATCATATAACTATTAAACCCCAAATTTAAACACAAGTATAACATTTTAACAAAATGGCCGAATACTTCATGAAGTTACCAAGACTCACCATTTGCTATTTCACACACACTCACATCCAATCCTTTTTATTAAACACTCAAAATCAACCATCTTCATAGCTCATCACCAAAAACATCAAAATACCAACCAAGAAATATAACATCCATGGCCGAATATCATCTCCATCAAATAGCAAAATTTGAACCATGGCTAGGTATATTTCAAACTAACAACTTAAAATATACATGAATTTCAAAGAATAATATCAAACATACCTCCATCTAGTTACATGCATGGCCGAACTTCTTACAAACTTTTCCCTTTTTTTTCTTTCACTTGGTTTTTCGTCTATGAAGAACAAGGATGAACAAGCCTTGTCCTTACTTCATTTTGTTATTTTATTACCCTTTATTTTATGATATAAAATAGCATTATTAATTGCACCATACTTAAGTTATATTATAAAATGCACATATTGCTTATCATTCCCATCATGGCCGGCCACTATAACTAAAGTGGGAAGTTTGACATGCAAATCCTCCTATTTTGCACTACAATTTATTTGGCCACTACAAATTAACCTATCACATTTTCAAGAATTTTTACATAAGTCCTATTTCATAATTTCACTCACAAATGACAAAATCAAATCATGGAATTTTCACACATGCACTTTCACATATAATAAGCACAGAATATAACATCTAATTATTTTTGTGACTCGATTTTGTGGTCCCGAAACCACTTTCCGACTAGGGTCAAATTAGGGCTGTCACAGAAATGGCTCATAGATGTATATGTTTTAATTGTATTTATATAGCCATAAGTGATGGCTTATCTTGGCATGTTTGGTATGAAAATGTATGGTTTTATAGTTGCAAATGTTGGATTGATTCATGGAGTATAATGTTTGAGAAATGTTTTTGATGAAGTATGATTTTAGAAGTTGAGATAAATAAGTATTTGACATTAATTTGAGTATTGAATTTGGTTGAAATGAATATAGTATAATTGTGCATTTGTTGGATGATTTTGGCAACCTATTTGTGTGATAAAATGGTACCATTTGAGTGTTTATAGGTATGTGCAAAATGGATGGCAAATTGGCCTTGCAAATGGCCTATTTTTGTCCACGTGGGCAGAGATATGGGCATGTGTCTTAGCTGTGTGAGACACACGGTCATGTTATACAGCCGTGTGTCCTATCGTATTGATATTAAATGAAGTCAGAATGCTCCACACGGTCTCACACACGGGCGTGTGACTTGGCCGTGTTGCATAAGTCAGAATACCCTACAGTTTTGGCACGGCCTAGCACACGGCCTGGCATACGGGCGTGTGTGGCCACTTCAAAGGGCACACGGGCTAGACACACGGGTGTGTGGTTGGCCGTGTTACCCAAGTCAGTATGTATGCCCTATTTTCACATAGTCTGAGACACGGGCGTGTTTGGAGCCTTGTGAGGCACACGGCTTATTCACACGAGCATGCGACCCCTGTATGTTTGAAAAATTTCTAAGTTTCCAAAATTTTCGTATGTTATCGGTTTAGTCTCGAACCACTTTTAAAGCATGTTTAAGGTCTCGTATGCCCTAATAGGGGACAATGTGATTATGTTAAATGGTATTTGAGTATAAATGGATAAATGTATGAGTGACGTATGTTATTTGATGTATATTGATCGATAATGCCTTGTAATCCTACTCAGGCGACGGATACAGGTTAGGAGTGTTACATTTTATTGGTATCGAGCTATGGTTTAGTTGATTCTAGGACTAACATAATGTGTGTGAGAGTCTACCTATACATGCCATATATACTCTGCTATAGTGTGATGATTCTTGACAGCTAAAATTATGTTTTCGTATAGTAATGTATCCCCAACGAGCTATAGCTGTTGATGTAGAGAGTAATACGCCTACCTGCTCAAAGGACAACACCTACTGAATCTAGACCTGTGTTAGTTAGTTACGGAGGTGAGGCTAAAGAAGCCTTTTCCCAGATGATGAATGAGTGGTTCACTCAGTATGTTCGGATGAATCTGGTTGTTCAACAACCCTCACCCCCACCTATTCCTCAACATATTCCTATTGTTCCTCGAGTTGTAGATTCGATACAATTGAACAAACCATCAGTAGATAAGATATGTAAACATGGGGCTAAAGAGTTCCGAGCTACTGTTGATGATGATGCTGAGAGAGTTGAGTTCTGGCTCAAAAATACGATTCGGGAATTCAATGAATTATCTTGTACTCTTGATGAATGTATTAAATGTGCGGTATCCTTGCTGAGAGACACTGTATAGCAATGGTGGAATACCTTGATGTTTGTAGCACCGAGAGAACTAGTGACTTGGAAATTCTTTCAGATGGAGTTTCGAAAGAAATATATAAGTCAGCGATTCCTTGGTCAAAAGCATAAAGAGTTTCTAGAGTTAAAACAGGGTCGTATGATTGTCACTGAGTATGAAAGAGAATTTGTACGATTAAGCAAGTATGCTCGAGAGTATGTGTATATTGAAGAAATAATGTGCAAGCGATTCGTTGACTGATTGAATGAAGATATAAAATTACTAGTTGGAATTCTAGAGTTAAAAGAATTTGTCGTTCTAGTTGAAAGGGCTTGTAAAGCTGAAGATCTTAGCATAGAAAAGAGAAAGGCAAGTTTAGAAGCTAGAGACCCAAGAAAAAGATCGATGAATAAGCCGTATCAATCTTCATCAAAGAAATCTCGAGATTCGCATAGCCGATCTAAAGCATCAGTGGGATACCAGAATAGAGATCATGGAAATTAGTATGTGAATCCTAAAACTCAAGCTACTTCTATTTCTAGTGTGGGCAGTGTTAGAAATAACAAATCTGAGTGCCAACATTGTGGGAGACGACATTTCGAAGAATGCTGGAATAAGAGTAATAAAGCTTGTTTCAAATGTGGCTCATCGGATCATTTTATTAAAGATTGTCCTGAGATGGTTGAGAAAGACAAACCTCAGAATATGAGACCCAGTAACATGTCAATTAGAGGAAGACCATAAAGAAATGTTGGAAATGTAAGTGGAAGTTGAGGTACGACAAGAGACTTCGTAGTGAGATCTGAGGCTAGAGCACATGCCAGAGCCTATGCTATTCGTGCTCGTGAAGAAGCGTCATCTCCAGATGTTATGACCTGTACTTTCACTCTCTATAATACTAATGTGATTGCATTAATAGATCCAGGATCAACTCATTCTTATATATGTATGAATTTAGTATCTACTAAGACTTTGCCTGTAGAGTCTACTAAATTTGTGATTAGAGAATCGAACCCTTTAGGCAAATGTGTTTTGGTTGACAAGATCTGCAAGAATTATCCGTTAATGTATCGGGATTTCTATTTTATGGCTAATCTGAAGTTGTTGCCATTCGATAAATTTGATATGATTTTGGGTATGGATTGGCTAACGATGCATGATGCTATAGTGGATTGTAGATGAAAGACAATTGTTCTGAAATGTCAGAATAATGAGACTATTAAAATTGAATTTGATGATCTGAATAGTTTGCCAGTTGTGATCTCGTCTATGTTAGCTGAGAGATTTGTGAGAAAGGGGTGTGAAGCTTATCTTGCTTATGTACTTGATACGAAAGTGAAAGAAAAAAAGATTGAATCAATACCAATTGTGTGCGAGTATCTAGATGTATTTCCGGAAGAGTTACCGGGTTTACCACCTATCAGAGAGGTTGAGTTTGGTATTGAATTAGTACCGGGTACAACGTCGATGTCAATAGCTCCGTATAAAATGGCTCCGACAGAGTTAAAATAATTAAAAGCTCAGTTGCAAGAACTGATAGATAGATGTTTTGCTAGACCGAGTTTTTCTCCTTGGGGTGCACCGGTGTTATTTGTGAAAAAGAAAGACGGCACGATGAGAATGTGTATAGACTATCAACAGCTCAACAAAGTGAAGATCAAGAATAAATACCCTTTTCCATGAATAGATGATTTGTTTGATCAGTTAAAATGGGCAACAGTGTTTTCGAAAATTGATTTGAGATCGGGTTATTACCAGTTGTGAGTTAAAGACTCAGACGTGCCAAAGACTGTATTTAGAACAAGGTACGGACACTATGAATTTCTTGTCATGCCTTTCGGACTAACAAATGCACCTGTTGTTTTTATGGATTTGATAAACTAGATTTTCAAGCTGTATTTAGACCGATTCGTAGTTGTTTTTATTGATGACATTTTAATTTACTCTCGTGATGAATATGAGCAAGCCAAGTATTTGAGAATCATGTTACAAACTCTGAGAGATAAATAGTTGCTTGTAAAGTTCAGCAGATGTGAGTTTTGGCTACGAGAGGTTGGTTTTCTGGGACATATAGTTTCAGCCGAGGGTATCCGAGTTGACTCGAGTAAAATTTCTGCTATTATAGATTGGAAACCTCCGAGAAACGTATCTAAAGTCCGTAGTTTTCTGGGACTAGCCGGCTATTATAGACGATTTGTGAAAGGTTTCTCAATGATTATGACTCTGATGACAAGATTACTTCAATAAGATGTTAAATTTGAGTGGTCAGAAAAGTGTCAACAGAGCTTCGAGCAGTTGAAAGCATTATTGACAAAGGCACCAGTGTTAGTTCAGCCTGAATCGGGTAAACAATTTATAATCTTCAGTGATGCATCGTTAAATGGCCTACATTGTATTTAATGTAGGAAGGCAAAGTTGTAGCTTATGCTTCGAGACAGTTGAAGCCTCACGAAAAGAATTATCCAACACACGATCTAGAGTTAGCCGCGATAGTGTTCGCATTGAAAATTTGGCGTCATTACTTGTTTGGTGAGAAATGTTATATTTATAATGATCATAAAAGCTTGAAATATTTGATGACTCAGAAAGATTTGAATTTGCGACAGCGGAGATGGTTAGAATTGCTAAAAGACTATGAATTAGTAATTGACTATCATCCAGGGGAAGCGAACGTAGTTGCTGATGCTTTGAGCCGAAAGTCTTTGTTTGCTTTACATGCTTTGAACACACAATTAGCTTTGTCTGACAACGGTTTGATAGTAACTGAGTTGAAAGCGAGACCGTTATTTCTACAGCAGATTTGTGAGGCTCAAAAATTTGATAATGAATTACAAGAAAAACGAGTTTAGTGTGAGTCTATTTCTAATTTCAAATTTTGAATAGGGCCTAATAACTGTTTGATGTTTCGTGATAGAATATGTGTACCAAGAAATTCTGAGGTCATTCAGAAGATTCTAAACAAAGCACACATTAGTCGTTTTTTAGTACATCCTAGAAGCACGAAAATGTATAACGATTTGAAACAACTTTATTGGTGGCACGGTATGAAACGTGATATCTCAGAATTTGTTTCGATATGTTTGATTTGTCAGCTAGTCAAAGCTGAGCATCAAGTGCCTTTAGGTTTATTATAGCCTATTATGATTCCTGAGTGGAAGTGGGATAGAGTAACAATGGATTTTGTATCGGGTTTGCCTTTGTCTCTGAGAAAGAAAGATGAAATTTGGGTTGTTGACAGATTGACGAAATCAGCTCATTTCATTCTTGTATGTACGGATTATTCACTTGATAAATTGGCTGAGTTATATATATAAGAGATTGTTCGTTTGCACGTAGTGCCACTATCTATTGTATCGGATAGGGATCCGAGATTTACTTCACGATTTTGGAAGAGATTGCAAGAAGCTTTGGGTTCAAGGCTGAATTTTAGCACTGCATTTCAGCTGCAAATAGATGGTCAATCCGAACGAGTTATTCAGATACTTGAGGATATGTTGCGATGTTGCATTCTTGAGTTTGAAGTTAACTGAGAGAAATATCTACCGCTGATTGAATTTGCTTACAATAGTAGCTTTCAATCGAGTATAAAGATGGCACCATACGAAGCTTTATATGGTCGTAAATGTTGAGCACCGTTGTACTGGATTGAACTTAACGAGAATAAGATTCATTGAGTTGATCTGATCAGATAAATAGAAGAAAAAGTGAAAGTGATTCGTGATAATTTGAAAGCAGCTTCAGATCGATAGAAACCGTACACGGATTTGAAACAGAAAGATATTGAGTTTCATATCGGGGATAAAGTATTTTTAAAAGTGTCACCGTGGAAAAAGATATTGCGGTTTGGTCGGAAAGGAACATTGAGTCCGCGATTCATCGGACCGTATGAGATTACTAAATGAGTTGGGCCAGTGGCATATCGACTATCTTTACCGTTTGAGTTGGAGAAAATACATAATGTGTTTCATGTATCAATGCTTTGACGATATCGATCTGACCCTTCACATGTCATTTAGTCTGATATGTTATATACTGAAGAACTGATTCGAATTTTAGCTCGCAAGATCAAAGAACTGAGAAATAAGAGAATAGCATTAGTTAAAGTATTGTGGCATCGACATGGAGTTGAAGAAGCTACATGGGAACCCGAGGATGCTATGAGAAAACAATACCCGAATCTATTCACTGGTAAGATTTTCGGGGACAACAAATCCGATGTCGAAACAGTAGTTTTAGTTAAATCGGAACAGTGGTTTCAGGACCACAAATCTAATGTCAGAAAATTATTTTAATATTATTTTATGTATATACAGCATGATAGCATGTATGTGTGAAAATTTCATAAGCTAATTTTATCGTTTAATTGCTTAATTTGAGAAAAAGGATTTAATCGCATAAAATGCAAAAGTTGCATACTATATGTTAAAGTGCTTAATTGCTATGATTTAATAAATTAAAAGTCCTTATGATGATATTAGACCATTGGTAATGTTAATGGACATTAATGGACATGGTTTATGTGTTTTTAAAGTTTATTAACTAAGGTTAATTTAGTAAAAATGTTAATAAACATATAATAGATAAAACAAAGTTAAAATAAGTCTTATTATCATCTTGTTCAACCGAAAGTTAGGGCTAAAGAAAGCTAATTCTTTTCTCTTCATTCGGCTATGCCATATTTGTCAATTAAGGTACGGTTTTTGATCTATTTTTTTATGATTTTTACATTTTTGAAATCGTTGCTTCGTATGCTAGCTAGCTCGTACCTTTAACTTTGAAACTGTTAAAGATTTTGAGAGTTTCTATTGTTGAATCTATGTATTCTTTGATGCTTAATGTTGAAATATGAAAGTTTGATGATAGCTTTACATGTTTTGTAAAGTGATTTTTGACAAAAATGTCGAAAAGGGATTAAATTGTGAAATATGCAAATTGAGTGGTTGAAATGTAAAATAAATGAAAGTTTTGGGCTGCTGGGGTACTATGGTAATTGGGCCAAACATGGGTTTTGATGAATTGTGTGAATTTTGTGTATTTGTAAAATAGGGACTAAATTGATTAAATATGAAAGTTTAGGGGCTAATGTGTAAAAATTCCCAAATGAGTAATTTTGGACTAAATTAAATGAGCATATGAATAAATAAGTTAATTTTGAATTCATATAGATCAAGAAAGAAAGAATTCGAATTTAGATCAAGGGAAAAGTAAGATTGTCGAGTAGTCGATCCGATCCGTCAATTCCTAACACGAGGTAAGTTCGTATGCAATGAGCTTATTTATAATTGTATTTTATATGCTTTGATATAGCATGAATTATGATTATGTGATTAAAGACAAGTTCGAGAATGATTCGATAGTAATTCAAAATTATTTGACAATGGTTTGGTGTTTGAAAATCTCGGTTGAACCTTAGGAATAGTCTAGGATATTAATGACATGTCATTAGAGTATTAAGTTGGCTTCGGGCCATGATATCAGCACTTCGGGTGCGAGTTATGCCTTGATTTGGCTTCGGGCCATGGTATAGGCACTTCGGAGGTAAATTGCCTTGATTTGTCTTCGGGCCATGGTATAGTTACTCTGGGGATAAGTTACCTTGATTTGGCTACGGGCCATGGTATAGGTACTTATCGATTGAAATCCTTGAATATCCGACTTCTATTCCGAGTGGTTCAACGAGAAAATGAAAGATGTGGATCAGAATGAGATTGGTACGAGTTGGTACAGGTATGTGAGTAAAGTTTATAAACATTGAATCCATTAAATGGATGAATTCTTGGTAAGTTAGTGAATGAATGATCAAATGACTTGAGATATTAATGTGTTTGTGTTATCTTGTATTTATATTGTTTGAATTGGGAATGAATAGTGAAGTTGCTCATTACATTAATACGAACTTACTAAGCTATGAAGCTTACTTTGTGTTATTTTCCTATGTTTTATAGAGAATTAAGGCTAGCTTGGATCCGGGAGTCGTTGGGAACATCACTGCACTATCAAACATCTAAGTTGGTACTTTTGAGTTAAGTTTATCGTATATGGCATGTATAGGTTAGTAGTGGTGTTTTAGTTGTGATTTTAGCCATGAGAATTGGCTTGTAAATTATGTTAATATTAATGTGTGTTTGGCTATTAGAAACGACTTATAAATGTATATGTTTTAATTGTATTTATATAGCCACAAGTGATGGCTTATTTTGGCATGTTTGGTATGAATATGGTTATGGTTTTATAGTTGCAAATGTTGGATTGATTCTTGGAGTATAATGTTTGAGAAATTTTTTTGATGAAGTATGATTTTAGAAGTTGAGTTGAATAAGTATTTGGCATTAATTTGAGTATTAAATTTGGTCAAAATGAATATTGGATGATTTTGACAACCTATTTGTGTGATAAAATGGTACCATATGAGTGTTTATAGGTAAGTGCAAAATGGGTGGCAAATTGCCCTTGCAAATGGCCTTTTTTGTCCATACGGGCAGAGACATAGGCATGTGTCTTAGCTGTGTACGACACACGGTCATGTTACACAGCCGTGTGTCCTTTCGTGTTGATATTAAATGAAGTCAGAATGCTCCACACGGTCTCACACACGGGCATGTGACTTGGCTGTGTTGCATAAGTCAGTATACTCTACAGTTTTGGCACGACCTAGTACACGGCTTGGCATACGGGCGTGTGTGGCCACTTCGAAGGGCACACGGGCTAGACACACGGGCATATGGTTGGCTGTGTGACCCAAGTCAGTATGTTTGCCCTGTTTTCACACGGTCTGAGACACCGGTGTGTTTGGAGCCGTGTGAGGCACAGGGCCTATTCACACGGGTGTGTGACCCCTGTATGTTTGAAAAATTTCTAAGTTTCCAAAATTTTTGTATGTTATTGGTTTAGTCCTGAACCACTTCTAAAGCATGTTTAAGGTCTCGTAGGCCCTAATAAGGGACAATGTGATTATGTTAAAGCATAAATGTATGAGTTATGTATGCTATTTGATGTATATTGATCGATAATACCTCGTAATCCTACCCGGTGATGGATCCGAGTTAGGAGTGTTACAAAAGTGTTAAGTAATAGTGAATTTAAATTAAAGGTGAAATTTGAAGGATATTATAATTATTATTGGATTTTCATTATGTTACGAGCTAAATTGCAAAATATTTAGAAACAACTAAAAGTAATAAAAATGTTTAAATGAATTATTCAAGTGAAGTGTTACATGGAAAAGAATTTATTTTAAGTGACTAAGTAGTGAATATTGAATTTCGTGATAAAAATGACTAAATTAAAAATTATGTGAAAGTTTTATGTATTATTATTTGATAAGTGAAAATGATGTAGAGAGTACAAAATATATGATGTATTTTGAACCAAGAATTTAGTGAATAAAATCTCTTGATTATTGTAGTTGAAACTTACAATAATTCTTTAATTTGTGAAAATGAGGACTAAATTGAACAAATGCAAAAGTGTAGTGAAATTTTAAAAATCATGAAATATTACATGCATGAATAAATAATGTAAATTCAATGATATTCTAGTGTCTTTGTAGACTAGTGTTGAACTTCATGGATATAGTTGGCATGTTATAGGAACCCGAGAGCTTTCGTGTGAATCGTGATATTCATGATATTGCACTTTGGTGCCTCCTATTCTGTTATGCATTTTAGTGTCCACGATTTCAGAACTTTTGTGCTTTGTGTATCATGATATGTTCCATGTATACAACTAGTTCTAACCTCTCTAGCATAGGCTAAAATTCGTGTCACACTCGATTCTCTTAAGGACCCGAACTCAAAGAAGAGTCAGGGAGCCGATTGTATATAAATAGAAATTTGTGGGCTGAGATATTTAGAAATATAAGTGGTTGGTTAGGAATTGTTAGATTTCAATCTTGGTTTAGATAGATTGGAACCGATTGGTTGCATAGTGGGAGACAAAATGATTAGGATTGAATGGTGGTACTAGTCTATGGAGACTGTGCCAATGGAGTATATATATAGGTGTGTGGGAACATAATTCTTCTCAATTCTATTTACCAATTTTTCTCTCTAAAGCGTCGTCTTCTTTAGTCGTTCTGAAGAAGAAAAGGATGTAACTGAAGGAAGCTCTCCATGTTGTAGCTGTCATGTGAATTAATGTTTGAGAGTAGAGAAATTGGGGAAACAATAAGCTTTCTTACCCCTCTGTACTCGTGGATTAAAGTAAGAAGTAGAGTAAAGACTCTCAAAGCTTTTGTATAATTTAAAATTCTGGATTTCTAAGGATTGATTACCTTTAGTTTAATCAATAAATGGTTGCCATGCTTAGCTACCAAGACAAATGAGACTTTGGCGTTTGGACAAGTTAAGCTGTCAAGAATAAGGAAGCAAGGTGAATTTCTATACTCCATATCTGGGGTGTTGCATGACTGGAATGAATTTGATACCTTAGCCCTTAGAGGCCGTACGGAACCATTCAAAGAGATTTACTCATTAATAAAAATTTTAACAATGGTGACACAATATCCCATGTGGCAATTCCTATAATTTTCATTAAATACATAAAAATTATTAAAAATTCAAAAAAAGTTCATAATCCTTCTTTTAAACATTATCCACATCAACAATAAAGTACATGTGCACTGCCGTTGAAATTTTAATAGTTCAATCATTCTTTAAAAAAAAAACAATTTAACTAAAAATTAAAGGTTGAGGACTAAAGTGATCTACAAAAAATTAAAGACAAAGTGATAGAAAAAGTAAACATTAGGAGCTAAATTAATTATTATGCCATTCTTTTACAATAATGAAAATAAAAAAAATCTAAGGTAAACTTTACTCAAATAATTTTTTCTTAGTTTTTCATTTAAAGATAATAATAAATTTTTTTTAAAAAAAATTGGTACAATCAAAGCTTATGTTACATTTAGAGTGAGGGAATGTTAACACAAGCGCATGAAACTGAACGTTTCTATTTTTTTTTCTAAAAAAAAATTATTTTGAAATTAAAATTCATTTATTAAAAAACATATATTTTAACCAGATTCACCGGTTGGGCCTTGACTCAAAGTTATGGGCTTCTGTGGAAAGGGATCGAAATGGAAGCTAACGTCTTCATTTCAATCTTCATCACTTACTTTCCCTTCCTCCTTATTTCTTCGACTAGCAGATCTCCGTTAGGGTTCCAGAGTCAAACTCGTTGACCAGAGAGGGTAGGAAATGGCAAATCAAGGTGCCAAGAAGCGCAAAGAAGAGAACACCCGCCACATGGCCAATCTTCGCCGCCTCATCATTGCTTGTAATGTACGCTCTCTCATCTTCTTTTATAATTATTTCCCCTAATCGTTGAAACCCTTCTTTAATCAAGTGTTCACTTGTTTGTTTTCTAATTACTTGAAAATTTTCGATTCTGATTTACTTAGATTCTCGAAGGATTTCCTTTGTAAGTATGTTTATGCTACTTTATGAATTGCAATAAGGAAATGGATAACTTAATATCTATAGATGGCATTGATTCATTTCTAATTGAATTTTAAAGTTTTTAAGCACATTTGAAGTGCACCCTTAGCTCACCAATAAATGCTTCCAATTATAGTCCAGCTGCACATCTCTGTGTATGTGTTTACTGTGGATGCATTTTTCCATGCCCGTGAAAGTGAAAATTTTCAACTTCGAAAGTTGTGGCTGGTAGCGATAACCTGGTAATGTTCGGGTGATTAACTGATCTGACATAGGAGGCATATTAAGTGCCGGCTTGGTTAGTAAACAAAGCTGATCTTACACATCATAACCATTGGAAGTTGGAACCTATTCTTAGTGTTTAGCTTGGTAGTTTCAACAAAACTACATAATATGTAGCAACAAAACTGCACTACATAGTATGCAGTGCCCATTTTATTTGAACATTGCACTTTTTTTATTTGTAGCTTCTGATGTCTTAGCTTTTCTTGACACACCACATCAAAGCTCTTGCAATTGTTGCTACTTTTTAGTTGATGTGGAAGAACAGAGTTGGGGTAGTTTTGCATTTTTAGTACTGTATATTTATATTGTCTTCATAGTTGCATTTTTTTGCTTGTTAACAATCTTATTTTATTGGATTTATGTTCCAATTTTCTATTTATGTAGGTTGTATACGTATTGGTTAGGATGCTGATCTTCCATTCCTCATTCACATGGAAACATTGGGTTGGTCTACTTTTGACCACTGTGGCTTACTTTATACCCTATCAACAACTTTCACAGATGGCAAAACCTGCTTATTCTGATGATGGAGAACTTCTTGACGGTGGATTTGATATGAGTACTGGTGGAATATGTGGGTAAGTTTTGTTCAATATTTTTTCTCTTTTTACCTTAATTTCTATTTGTGGTTTTGTTTTTAGTTTTTTATTCTATTAAAATATTAGGAGGAACTTGGTTAGAAAGACGATTCTTATTAAATTCTAAGTTCTTTGTAAATGAGGCAGTGCATGTAACGGGGGGCACGCCTCAGGCTTATCTTAGGAAGAATATTACTGTTAGTTTCCTTTGGCTTGATTTTTTTATGGGTCCTATAGTAGCCTTTGATAGCTCACATGACTAGATTTTTGGTGACTTATTAGTGTTTTATTCTCTTTTTTTTTAATGAAATTTTGTACCCATATTTAGTGTCTTCCACTTATTGTTTCCTTATTCTATTCTCTTTCTTTCTATTTTTTCTACTACTGCTGCATCAATGGTGCTGTGGATTTGGTTTTACCAGAAGTGGCTGGCAGAATGAAAGAAATATAGTTCTTAGATTGTGAATTTAGGTTTCCCTTATTCTTTTCCTATTTCTTTAACTGCTGAGTTATTTTACATGTTTATTGGAGATATTCTACTTTTCTCCCTTTAATGTGGATCTTTTTCTTGTATTTGGGTAGCTATGATTAGCTATGATATAATGTGAATCTTAATATAGAAAGACTGTATGTTTATTGTGGGGAAGAGATAGATTTCTTTTGTTGCTTATGAATAAAGTCCATGCCACCATAATCATGATGATTGTGTTTGGAATATAACTATTATTAAAAGATGAAAATCATCCTACTTGATTGAAACACTTAAAAATAAGAAGAGGGGGAAGGGATGAAGAGAACCCTTCTGTAGAGAAACAACTAGAAGTCAGATATTCTTAATTTTCTTATCTGCCAATAAAGTTCTTTTACCTATGAACTCAATGGTACGGTTTAACAGTTCAAATATTGTTGTTTATATGTTGACATTATGAATTTATCCAATATATGGTCTTAAGATCTGAATTCTGTTTTCTGCATGCATTGAATATTTCCGACTTAGAGTTGCTCACTTCTTGCAGCTATTTACATGATGTCATCTACATTACAAGTTTTGTGCAACTGATGTCCATCATCTCTGACAAGTTTTGGTATACATATTTTGTGGTAAGTTCTATTTACTTATTTTGCACATGGAAAGTTGGTCTGATACTTCCATCCTTTGATTTCTTTTGGAATGGAATAGCTTTCTTTATAGTTTCTGGAGGGATTTCGCCTATTGCTTATATGCTTTAATAGTCTTCTTTTTCAAGGAATTTGAAGAAAGAGATGTCAAAATATCTGGGAAAAAGAATAAAAGAGAGAAATGATTTCATTTAAATAGGAGAATCTAATTTTGGTAAAGGAGCTCCATTTCTGTTGTCATCCTCTGTTCATTGTTTGGTTAAGTAAATAAAGTCCATCGCAGTATAGTGGAATGGTAGTATTGTTTAAAGATCTCTAAAGCGATCAAATTTTAGCTTTCAATCATCTCCCTTCTGTCAGACTTGTGCATCAAAGGGTAGCTGTCCCATTATTAAATTTTACTGGCTCCAATTACTAGAGACATTCTTATCTAGTGAGCATGATGGTACCACCTGACCACAATGCTTTCCTTATTAGTAGAGGGATAATTTTTCATGAGTTTCTCAAGAGATGATTTTCTGTTGACAGTTTCTTCTATAATATTGATATTCATTTCTAGGATTGATATGTTTAGGTGTTTCTTTTATGATGAAAAAGTAAAGGAATTGTTATTTAGGATCTTCAGGTGATGTGAGTCTTTAAGAACTGTTTGGTAATAGAAAGCTCTATGCTAATAAAACTAAGCTGAAAAACTCGTAATTTTGTGGAATTTATTGAAACTCACTTTGGGGATGACGACGACATAACATTATGGAGTTGATGCTTTTCAGATACCGGCATTTGGAGCATACAAATCTTTTGGGTTCATTAGAGGTTTTTTATCATTAGGCTCAGAGGTATTCCACACCTTCTTATCCTTATATCATCTGAAAGGCTATATTAAAATTCATAAATTAACATTGTTTTGGTTTTTGGTTTCTTTTTATGATTGTGTTAATTAGGGAGAGGTGGAAGATGAAAAGACTCGCAAGAAAAGAGAAAAGATGGAAAAGAAGGCTTCAAGGCCAAAGTTGGTCAAGACACGGAATAGGTGAGTTTAACAGTGAAATGAATAGAGTAAGCTCTTGGCTGAAAGGAGTTCATTTGATAATTTCCGATGTTTCTTTGATATTTGAAAAGTTAAGACCACAGTTTGAGGAAAGCATGTTGTAGTGGTTAGCGTGAGCATCAAATAGTTCTTCTGTTCCTAATGGATGTGTAAAATTGAGAAGCTTCATCTAATTCCAAGCCCCTTGTACTCGGAATCATTTATTTATTTTTGGGTACTTTGGGTGACCAAATTAAAAAAAAAAAGTTGATAGTTGCCGATTAAGTCTTAGTTTGATTGATATTGGCATTGTTGCTAGTGTAGAAGGACATATTCCTATTTAAGGGTTGGGGAGAGACTATGGGTGGTTTTAGTCATTGTATCAAAAAGAGTAAATTGTATCAAAAAGAGTAAAAATGATAAAAATTTATAATAAGATTAATATTGAAAGAAAAAAATTATAATTGGATGCAATAATTGAGTGAGGTATGACCTGTGGTGTAGATTACCGTTTATGTTTTTCGTGCAATTAGCTGGCAAATTAAAGGATGCCAAGATTGCTTTAATTGATGCTTTGGAACATTAAGTTGGTTGATTGCAGCCTAGGGAAAGTGGTTGTCGAGACCATTTTTAAATTGAAAAATAGGAGTCGACTTAAAAACAAAAATGGAGTCGCCATCGATTTTTTTCGAGTTGTGATCGGATCATCTTGAGATTGATCATTTTAATAAAACATTTTGATTTATTAAAATAATGATTTTGGTTTATGAAATTCGAGAAAAAAAAGGTTTGGGAGTTGGTTGCGTATGAAGAAGGGTTAACACTCTTGTAACGTCCAAAATTAGTACTTAATTGATTAATTAATGTCTTATTGTCGAAAATTTGAAAAGATTTTAGAATATGGTCCTTTTATTTAAAAAAGAACACTTGAATAAATTAAATTGAATGCCAAGATTCTCTTATCTCAAAGGAAAAAAAATATTATACTCAGTGAGTTAGGATATAATATTTCAAACCCTCGAAAATAAGCTTGTCTTTTGATTTTCAAAACTTATGGATTGAAGTTTAAAAAGGATATTCGGTTATTTGGGTCAAATGAAAAATTGGAACTCGAAAAGTTAGGGCATAATTTTTTAAGATTCAAAATATAGAATATTACCTTATTTTTTAGAAATCCTTACCCCGAGAAAACAAAGTGTCATATCTAATGAGTTAGGACACAACACCTCGAATTTCCGGGAATAAGCTTTTATTTGAAACTTATTTATTTTGATTTAAGAAGGGCACTCGATTACTCAGATTCGACGAGGGAAATCAAAACCCAGTAAGTTAGGGTACAATCTTCTCGAAGCTCCCAAATACGAGTATTGCCTTATTTTGAAAAACTTTTGAATAAAATGTAACAATTAAACGAAATGCGTTTTTTTATTTAAAATAATGATTTGTGAATAAAATGTTGCGCTAATAAATTACAAAACACAGATACTAAAAAAAATAATTCATGAAAATTACAAGATGAACTAATTTCAAAGCTAACATAAACAATCAAAAGAAAGGATAATAAAATAACATAGTTAATAACACAGATAATACAATATCAATGCCTAGGCTAACATGAAAATAATAATGAATATACAAATAAATGATATATAAAATGACAAATAATAATACTAATAATAACAAAAATAATAAAGTTTGAGACTGTAAAAATGGTATAAATAAGTAAATAATATTAATATTAATAACAAAATAACAAATAATCTAAAGTTAGAAATTATAAAAGAGAATAAATAAATAAATAATGCTAATATATAATAACATTAAATGTATTTAAAACTTAGGTAAATAAATAGGAATAATGATATGATAATAACAGTAACAATAACATAAATATATGCAAAAGAAAATATATAATGTAATAATATAAAATTAATTAGATTAATGATATGGTAATAATAACAGTGATAATACAATAATAATACATTAATAATAATAATAGGAAAAAGAAACAATAATATATTAACAAGAATAATTATAGTATAACAAATAATAGTAATAATAATATTAATAAAAAGAATAAAAAATAAAAAAATGAATGTAATAGTAACATATAATAATAATGAAATAACACTAATAATAAAAATGTAGAAGATAATAAAAATAATAAAAATAAAAATAATGATACGTTAACAATAATGACAATAAAAAAAAAGCAAATAATAATATATGAATAATAATGAAAATAATAATAATAGTAAAAAAAATAGAAAATAGTAATAATAAAAATAAGAATAATATTTATAATAATACTAGTAATAACAATAATAATATTAAAGTTAATTAACACTCTCCCCCTCCCTTCTAAATCATCGATCCGGCCTTGCTCCGGTCATTGGACCTCCACGCCACCGTCGACACCACCGTATACGGCGGAGCTGTCGGACCTAAAAAAAGAAACCTTTTTTCGGCAATTTCAAAATGGATAAGCTTCTTCCCCTTTATTTTTACTTTCGTATGTAAAAAAAATAAAAAAAAATAAAATTGAAAGATAAAATAAACAAAGAACTTAAAACGAGAATAGGCGGAAAAAAACACCTCTTTCGCTTTGATTAATCTCGTGTATTTCTTGTATTGAAAGTCTCTCCTTTTCTTGTATTGAAAGTCTCTCCTTTTCTTGTATTGAAAGTCTCTCCTTTTCTTGTATTCGAATCTCTCTCCTTTTTTTCTCCAAAAAAAAGAGAAAAAAAAAACTCCATTACAATAGTTTTGAGTGGCTTTTATAGCCAAATTTATAACTTGATTGCCTCTTTCTTTTTGCAGGCAAGTGGGGTGATGGAGTTAGTAGTTGGTTTAGTGGGGTGGTTTAGTGGGGTGTTAATTGAACTGATAATTTGTTTGGTGTTTTGGGCTCTGCTTGTTGGGCTCGGGCAAAATTAGGGCTCTATAGCTGCCCCTCTTTGCTCGTTATTGTGTAATGAGAACAGAACAAAGACTTTCGAGAAAGACCAATTTTGCCCGGCCTCACGGGATCTTGACTTCGTGGTTTTTTTCTTCAGATATCCTCATTCCAGTCCTCTATGTCTTGTTGCTTTGATCCATTCCACCGCAAATTCAGAGAGATAAAACTTGTAGTTTTGATCTACTTTGCTGTCGCCTTCATCCACTCCACTGTAACTTCAGGGAGATAGGATTAGCTGTCTTTAGTCTACACCGCTGCAACTTCTGGGAGATAAGACTTGTGGTTTCAATCTGCTCTATTAAAATTTCTGGGAAATAGGGTTTGTTTTGATCTACTCCACTACAACTTCAGAGAGATAAGATCTGTAATTTATAGCTTCAATCCGTCCCACTGCAACTTCAGGGGAATATGATTTATTTTGATCTGCTCTTCTGCAAATTCAGAGAGATAAGATCTGATATTATAACTTCAATTCGTCCTACTGCAACTTCAGGGGAATAAGATTTGTTTTGATCTACTCTACTGCAACTTCAGAGAGATAAGATATGATATTATAACTTCAATCCGTCCCACTACAACTTCAGGGGAATAATATTTGTGGTCTTCAGTCTGTTCCACTACAACTTTAGGGAGATAAGACTTGCTACTTCAACCTGTTCTACTGTAACTTTAGAGAGATAAGGTTTGCTATCTTCGATCTATTCCACTGTAACTTCAGGGAGATAAGATCTACTATCTTCAGTCTGCTCCACTGTAACTTCAGGGAGATAAGTCCTGCTATCTTCAGCCTACTCCCTTGCTACCTCAGGGAGATAAGGCTAATGGCTAAAATCTGCTCCCCTGCTACCTCAAGAAGATAAGATTCGCCATTTTCGATCTTCTCCACTGTTATCTCGAGGAGACAAGATCTATAATCTTCAGTTTTCTCCCTTGCTACCTCAAGAAGATAAGACTACAATCTTTAACCTATTCCCTTACTACTTCAGAGAAATAAGGCTGATGGCTGAAATCTCTTCCCCTGCTACTTCGGGAAGATAAGATTCGTCGTCTTCGATCTGCTCCACTACTGCTTAGGGAGATAAGATCTACAATCTTCAGTTTGCTTCCTTGCTACTTCAGGAAGATAAGACTGGTGGCTTAAATCTACTCCCCTACTACCTCGGGAAGATAAGATTCGCCGTCTTTGATCTACTCCAGTTGCTACTTTAAGGAGACGAAATCTACAATTTTCAACCTGCTTCCTTGCTACCTCAGGAAGATAAGGCTGGTGGCTAGAATCTCCTCCCGTGCTATCTCGAAAGGATAAGATTTCTCGTCTTTGATCTACTCCACTTGTTATTTCAGGGAGATAAGATCTGTGAATTCACCGATATTGCTACACCATCCTCTGGGGGACTTGTCTTGTAGAATTGGTTTTATGTGCTTATGCTTATGCAAAATGATTAGGATGCAATGATCGGAATGAATCAAATGCTCCTAATTAGATGTGTTATGAATGACATATGAATGCAGAAATGAGAATGATCCCTTTTTAATGCTTAGGGTGTCATCACTCGTTGTTTATCAGGGCTTTATCTCTAACGTATTACGCTTCCATCTTGTTCGACTAGCATTTCCTAATAGAAAACCCGAAGAAACAATCACATTTTGCTCGACTGGTTTGCCCCACTGTAACTTCAGGGTCCATTCCACTGTACCTCTGGGACCTAAGGTTTGTATCATCTTCAAACCCTCCCACTGTAACTCAGGGGTATAGGATCTAAATTCTTTTCAATCCATTCCTACTGCAATTCAAGGGTTTAGGATTTGAATCTTCCTCCATCAATTTGGTTTGTTACACCATTCCCCGAGTATTATAACTAGATGTGTATGCTTGATGGACGCAGAATACCATTTTCTTTTCTCGAAAATAATCCCCTTTTACACTTAGGTTGACATTGCTCATTCTTCGTCGGGATTATAACACCGATGTAATTTCTTTTTGTTCAACCAATATCTTTGACAAAAAATCCAATGAGATAATCTCAATTTGGGTTTAAATATTTCTAACCCTTATTTAGAAGCTTGTATTATTTAGAAGCTTCTAGAGTAATATGCAAAACTCCTTTTATGAATGTATTATTAGTCCACTAATCGTTATTTCAATGCAAAATGCTTGAAAATGATCATAACAATGGACAAGAAGGAAATTAATGGAGAGCATAGCTTGAAACAAATAAGTTAATCGAGGATAGCAAATGCAATTAAAAATGAAATTTATTAGAAGCGTATTTTGAAACGAATAAAGTAGTCAAAGATAGCAAATTCAAAATAGGTAAGATGAAAACTAGGTGCCCCAGATATCGCAGCCTGAGCTTCTCTATACGAACTTCTTGAGGACCATTTTGAGCTCAATATGTGTTTAGGAGATCTAGAGTACTCTATCGATGCCCCAAGATGTAGCATACCACCTCTTTGTTAATTCAGGCATAGCAAGACTACCGCATGCCCCACCTTCGATCAAAATTTGAGCCGCCCTTTTTGGGTTTTCAACTTAAAACCCTTTTTGTCTCAAAGCACCCTTTGCGAGTTTTCGCCCTGGCCTCTCCTCTTTTCCTTTCTTCTTTTTTTTTTATTTTTTGATTTTTATTATTTTTCTTTTTTCTTTTTCTTTTTCGAAAGTAAAGTATTTCTTGATTGAACTCAAATTCACAAGATTAGGCAGGTTCTTGCCATCCGCATCGACGTTCCTCTAGAGAAGGCCCTCTTTACCACATAAGGTCATTCCCAATTTGATATCCATTTTCTCTGAAGTCCTTTTGCATGGAAAGGATCTTTTTCAAAACTAGGTCTCTCTAATGCAATTCTCTGGGGCGAACCTTTTTGTTGTAAGCTCGCATCATTCGCTTCTGGTACATTTGACCATGAAGAATAGCCTTTAGCCTCTTTTCTTCAATCAAGTTCACTTGGTCATCGAAATTAGATCTATGTTGTTTTAACTGACTTCAACTCTGACAAAACACATGGAGAAGAAATCATGACTTCAACGGGTAAAACCGCCTCCATTCCATAAATCAATGAGAAAGGCATTGCCTCGGTAGAGGCTCTAAGAGAGGTTTAATAAGCATAAATGCCAATCATTTCCTACAACCTTCTATTTTTGTTTTTTTTTTGCATCGTTCCTTTTGGTGTAATATAGCGTTTAATCTTGAACAAACTGCAAACTTTTGATATCGTGCAGTTGTTCAAATTTAGTACATCGTCAGATATGAACCTTCTTGGTATTCCATACCGACATAGAATCTGCTGACTGTCAACCTCGCAACATCAGCATATGAAGCAGCTTCTGTCCATTTGGTAAAGTAATCGACGATCATAAAGATGAATCGATACTCGTTAGAAGCTTTTGGCGTGATCGGCCTGATGACATCCATGCCCCACATAGAGAAGGGCCCTAGATTCCACTGATTCTTTGTAAGGTGGGACCTGTTCCTCATCCTGTTCTACTATCTTTAACAAATCAGGAGATAAGCTACAGTCTCGGTCATCTTCAAAGTCCTAAGATCTCTCTAAACACATATCTCGTTCAAAAGGAGATTCTGAGTTAGTAGTAGAGTCGCTTATGTCGTTAATATCTAGAGACTTGTGTAGGCGCGAAGAGATATCAAAAGAACAAATGAATCTAAGAATAAACTTGTAGTATGAATATGAATGAAATAAAAGAATTAAAAAAAAATAAACAGTCTGCAATGTAAGCAATGTGTTTTAGTAAATGTATTCGTTTTTGGTAATTTTGGATATTGACTTGTAATTTTGGTTCCACTAATATATTTAAATTTAATATTAAAATTTTATAATTTAATTCTACATATTTTGTAATATTATTTAATCTAGAGAAAAAGAAATTAAATGTTCATATTATTAACTTACCCACATTAATAATTTATCTTCATTTTTGTAAAATGTGAAACTTTCTTATATTTGTGTTATGTTTATATTATTTTTGGTGAGACATATTTTTAGTAGTTATATTATTATACACTAATTAAACTTCATATTTAAAACTTTAAATCCGATTTCTAGAAGAGGTCTATTCTAGCATATTTGAAAACAAAATCTTTCATTAGCAATTATCCAATTTGTTTTTTGGTACAGTAAGAAAAACAAATTATGACCAACTGTCATGCTAGGAGTAGACATGAAAACTTGAAAAGTAGATGAGTTAGTCACCTATTGTCTTATACTAAGATAAATGTAAAGAAGAAAAAAAATGCTAAAACTAAGGCTAGGTGTAGTAATTAGATTTAAATTAAGATACTCTCAAAACCCTGTTCCGTCAACGGATACGAGTTAAGGGCGTTACATTTAGTGGTATCAGAGCTACGGTTTAGTCGATTCTCGTACCGAATGTAGCATATGTGAAAGTCTAGAAATAAATGTCATTATATAACCTGTAATGGTGTGATATTTTCCGATTCTGGTGAGATTTGTTTTAGTTATGACAGAGATGCTCGTCAACCGAATTAATAATGCTGAAAGTGATAAATCAGAACTCATAAAGGTATGAATAAATGTTTTATAAAGCATGTCGATGATGAATATTATTATGTTATATAAAGCAAATTATATTGCTACACGAGATATTGTGCTGATGGCTAAATTACAAAATATAAAAAGTGATATATGAAGTACATGATAAGGATTATTAGGGAATTATGGATAAATAGTGAATTTTGAAATATATTACATGTATTAAACATACAGAAGATATAAATGTACAGATTATTGGTACAAGGATTAAATTGTAAAGCATGTAAAAACATTATGCGAAAAAGTGTAAGAATGATATGCGTGCATAAAATAATTTGCCTAAGTAGACGAAATTATAATTACTAGGATATTAGTGGTATGCCATTATGAGACCTTAACATGTCAGTGCTCTCTATTAAATAGTGCATAATAATGCACCTCTATCAGTCCCGTATATCCTAAGTGTTCTATCTAGTCTACTAAGCCTTTGTTAAGTAAAAAGTAAATAATTTTCTTTACGAGGTAAAGAATTATCTCTGAGTAAAAATGTTGGTTATGATGAAATAGAACTCGTAAAGGTAAGGATAAATGTTTTATAATACTTGAGAATGATAAATGTTATGTTATATGAGTAAATACATGAAAATTAAATTATGAGGCTTTACGATCTTTACCCTTTGCCAGTATAGTTATATACAATGAAATTTATGAGATTTATATTAATTAAGTTCAGAAGTGTGAAAGTGAAAAAGTTCAATGGTTGCACAATTGATAATATAGTCGGAGCTGAGAATGAGTTAATAAGTAAAGATGGGTTCTGAATAGAGATATTAGATTTTTTTAAACTAGTTGAGATATACAGTACCACTGTTAAAGAAAGAAGTTATTTATGGGAAAATCGATTTATTCAAATGTGGTATTTACAGAATAGTTAACTGAAAATTTCTTTCAAACTAGTTTCTTGAGTGAATTGAATGATGTGAAATTATTGATAACTATACTAGTCAATAGACTGGTGAATAAATTACAAAAATATTTGAATATAGCTATTATAATTGAGTAAATTATAGTAAAATTTTTAGGGATTTTATACGAGTATCTTATATGTACTGATATTTTCAGAGGTATATGCAACTGTTCATGTTTGGATGTTATAATCATTATATGGAAAGGTTAAATAAATATGCTAATAGACAGAAATTATCACAAGTCTGATTGATTCACAAGTGGTACTACTCTATCTTTCTTTGGTTTTCCAAGCCAATATATGTGATAGAACATTTGATAATAAGATTCATATGATATTACTTTCTATTTCTGTTGGTAGAAGCTGTGAAAGGCAAATGAGAAATATTGAATTGAAAATAAATTGTGAAATGAAAGGACAAAGAATGGATATAAATGATAAACTGGGTAAATATGTACAGAAAGAGACTATAGAATTATAGAAATAATGAAATTCATGATCAACAGAAAACAAGGAAATTTCGAAGACGAAATTTATTTGAAGGGGGAGAGAAAATGTAATACCCAAAAATTTCTACGTAAGATATTATCTTTGATATAGTACAATAAGGAAATAAAGTGACAAAAAGGGAAATTTTGAGTTATGACAACATTGAGAAGTAAATTATGATATCTTGATTCAAGAAAGGAAAAAATTGTAAAAGTGAGAAAAATTTTGTGTCCCAAGAGTAAATAATCAAAATTTGAGGGATAAAGTGTAAATATGAAAAAGTGGAAGGACTAATAATACAAATATTTTAATGGTGGAATGATCTAGAAACCAAGAAAAATTGATGAATTAGGACCACATTGAATAGGTGAAGAATTATGAGGGACTAAATTATAATTTTACTAAATTAAGTGATGACTCAAGAATGAAATTTTAAAAGATCACAAAGGGCAAAATAGTCAATTGGAAGAGAGAGAATTCTAGAAGGCAATAATGATGCTAGAGATATTTTGATATTTTATAATTATTTAATTAGATAAATATTATTTTATTGATATTTTAATAAGATATTTTATTATTATTTTATTAGTATATAAAGAAAGAAAGATGAGGAATTCTCATCCATCTTTCCCATGCAAAACCAACGTAAGAGGAAGAAGAAGAAATGAAGTTTTCATTTCTTTACAATTTGGTCCTTCTATAAAAAATTTACCATTTTCACCCAAAAATCAAAAGAATTTCCATAGCTACTAAGAGAGAAAAATGTTAAGGAGACAATGGGAAGTTAGAATATCAAGTTGGATTCAAGAAATGGAAGCTGAAGGAGAGATAAAATAAAAATAAAGATTGAAATCAATAGAATAAGGTAAGAACATCATCATTTCAATATATTTTTAAGTTTGATATTATTGAAAAAGCATGTGATTGATGTTAATGTAGAGTTTCCTTACATATGATCCTATGTTCTTGATATGTTAGTGAAAAGAATATAAGAGAAAGTGAAGGGAAATAGTGTAGAGAAAGAAAATAAGAGTGTTATAAACATGGTAATTAATATCTTGCACTAAAACAGTTTTTGGCAGCAGCAGTGGTCTAATTTTGAAAAATCACAAAAAATTATGGAAATATAATTATAAGTTGAATAAAATATAAAATTAAATTTTATTGAGTCTAGTTTTTCATGGAAGAAACGGTGTAAGATATGAAATTATAAATTATGAGATATAACAAATTTAGTTAGACAATGTCAGAATGATTTCGGGTTCTCCTGTTTTTACTTTGGAAAATCATAAAAAATTGAATAAAATAATTATGGAATTAAATTTATATGCTTAGAATTGTGAATGAGTCTATTTTCAAGAGAAATAAATAGGAACATTATTTGAATCCTGTACAAGGAGATAATTAATTTTTAGTGAATAAGGGTTGGAACTATCAGATAGCAGAAAAGGGGTGAATTTAAAGAATAAACTGTACTTATTGGCTAAATAAAAAATTTTATGGTAAGAATATATGTGAGTCTAGTTTCATGGAAAATTAGCAGATCTTAATTTCGAGTTCTATAGCTCAACATATAAATAAATTAGTGACTATGACGCAAATGGACAGTTTTGAATATACATATAAGTAAATAATGAAATTATTGATAATGTTACTTGTAGCATGTTATATAAATTAAGGATGTGGAATGGAGAGGAGGAGGAGGAAAAATAAATATATGAATTTTCAGCTAGCCTTGTTGAAGCTAGAGCAATAAAGTAATAATTCCGGATGAAATATGAAGCTCTTGTTGAAGCTAGAGTAATAAAGTAATAATTTCGAATGAAATATGAAGCTCTTGTTGAAGCTAGAGCAACAAAGTAATAATTCCGGATGAAGTATGAAGTAAGTTTGAGATTCAATGACTTGAGAGCTGCAACCAAACGAACAGAAGCAAAAGGGATGAAAAATTGAAGAAGTATTTCATCCGGGTAACATACATACTGCTGTTTGTTAAATGGATAATTTGTATGTTTTAAATCAGGGACTAAATTGAATAAAAGAAGAACTGTAGGGGCAATTTAGTAAAAATGCCAAAAATGACCAAAATGAAGGAAATGAGTTGTTTTATTGAATAAATTAATATATTGAATGAAATTATTAATTTGGATCAAGATTGGGTGAAAATCGGGGAAAATGAAAAATTTACCAAAATACCCCTGAATCTTGATATTTCTGAAATTTCGCCAGGTAAGTTCGTGTAACTTGAATTATATTCTTAAATGCTTGAAATGTATGTTATTGATATGAATATGATTTGAATGTTCATTGTATGAAAATTGATGAAACATTAATATATTTGATAAAAAGGGAAAGAAATCCCAGTTGAATGAAAGGAAAATTCGATGGATCTCTCAAAAGGAATTGACGGTAAAAAGGATCTAACCTGGACGGCTGATCCTATTCTGATATAGCCCTCTCGAAGAACATGTGGAAAATGGATTTAGCCTGGACGGGTAATCCAAATTAGGGTCTGAATTTAGCCTGGACTGGTAATTCAGATCCAAGCTCATTAGAGTAATTGTCGTTGCAGGAGATTTAGCCTGGACTGGTAATCCCGAAAATACTCTATGAGTTTATATTATAGGGAATTTAGCCTGGACTGGTAATCTCGCTGTAAGGATGATGTTCGCGGGAGTGTGTTTTCTGAAATGAAATGTGTAAGACCATGGTTGAAAGATACCATGGAAACATGATATGAAATGTGTAAGACCGTGGTTGAAAGATACCATGACAACGTGACATGAAAAGAACAAGACCATGGTTGAAAGATACCATGGCAACGTGACATGAAAAGAATAAGACCATGGTTGAAAGATACCATGGCAACATGACGGGAATGAATAAGACCATGGTTGAAAGATACCATGGCAATGCACAAGACCATGTTCGAAAGATACCATGGCAACATGACAGAAAATGAGTAAGACCATAGTTGAAAGACACTATGGCATCATGTGGAAGATAAATAAGACCGTGGATGGGAGATGCTATGACATCAGTTGAACAATTGAT
The DNA here is from genome assembly GCF_007990345.1 of Gossypium hirsutum. Classification (NCBI taxonomy): domain Eukaryota; kingdom Viridiplantae; phylum Streptophyta; class Magnoliopsida; order Malvales; family Malvaceae; genus Gossypium; species Gossypium hirsutum. The sequence goes on along the minus strand of NC_053431.1, from coordinate 46,133,397 downwards.
ATTCAGGTAATATGTATCTGATGATGAATGGTTATATGGAAATATATGTACAAAATAGTTGTATGAAATAATTTAGAAGATAGATAAATGAAATAAGTATAGGTACATGGAATTTAATTTATGTTAAGTTTAATATGAACTATTACCGAAATAAATGTACATAAGATATAAGGAAATGATGGTGCATGAAATATTGATATAACGAAATGAATGATATATGCTTATGAAGAAACGATAAGAGAATAATATGTTTCGTGACATGTACATATATGATTATCTTTGATATGTTGATACAAGGAAATTATGTAAGTTGAGACTATTATTAAACTCAAATGTGATATGTCGTTAGGTATATTAATGTTGAAATTATATGAAATATGTATAAGTATACTAACAATGTTGATGTTTGATACTTAGACAAGTGTCAAGCTATTGATTGAACGGTAATATGTTTATTTGTATGATGCATTGAATCGGTAAGTATTTAATTGAAATTTTTGTTAAATGATATGTAAATCTTGTTAATGTCCCGAAACCCTATTCCGGCAACGGATACGAGTTAGGGGTGTTACAAACTTTATATTTTAAAATAGAAAAAATAATACATAGTACAAGTAAATAACTTATATAATAAAGAAACGAAAGAAGAAAAAAAGGGCAAAATCTCCCTATAAGCTTCAAGAACATGGATTTATATGTATGTTTTTATGGAACTCCTATTTTATATGTTTAGTATGTATGTATGCCTTTATGGAGCTTCCAGTCTTATATATTACTATAAGATAATTTTGTTGTGGATAACTTTGTTTAATGTATGATAATAATTTTATTTATTTATTTATTTATTTTAGTTTTATTGAATGAGATTTTTATTTGTGAATATTAATGAGTATTTTATGTAATTGATAAGTAGTTTATATTTAAAATTTATTAAATCTCATTCGATATTTGTAAATATTTTTTACTTAAATAATTTCAAAAATATCAATAAACTAAATTAGTACCAATACATACAAATTTCAATAAAAAAATAATTCGCTCGCGAATGTGGTAATAACTACCTTGAGACTAACCTAAGATCCCAAGCCATAAGTTAGAGTTGAAATGCTCACGACCTTCCTTTTATATACATATATACAAATTTTGTAATGACCCAATTTTGCCCGGGCCCAAATTACAAAATTTAAACCAAAAATAAAATGTCCATTACAAGCTAAAAACAAAAAAACAGCAACAAAAAAAGAAGCCTAAAATACCAAAAAAAAAACCCTAAGCCCAAAATTACAAGGTCCAATGGCCCAAAAAACTAAAGCAATTACAGCCATACTAAGAAACCCTAAGGTTTCCCCTTTTGCGCCGCAACCATAGCCGCCACCACCACACGCCACGTTGACCTTCGTACATAACTGATCCCCTTCTTTGTACATGCAAGGACAACAAACACAGCAGACACAGAAAGAAAAAATCGTAGCCAAAAAAAATAACAAATGAAATGTATTTTTTCTTTCGGTTATAAAAGGATACAAGAATCAATGTATTGTGGTCCTTCTTTTGGTTTTTACACACACATATACAAAGAAAAAAATTGAAATACAAAACAAAGCATTCAGAGAGATTTTTAGAGGTCGTCTTTTATCCTTTTTTTTAATTCGTTAATTCCATTTAAAAAAAAAGAAAAACAACAAAAAGAAAAAAAGAAAAGCCAAAACTTTACCTTGCGTGCGCCGCCGTGAGAGGTCGAGGTTTGTCACCTTCGATGAAAAACAATGTTTTTTGGGTCTGGAAAGTCGAAAACCCCCAAAAAATGGGGCCTTATGGTTTTTCGGCCACCGCGGATGGTGGCGCTATCGCCGGGGTCCAACGGCCGCCACAGTGGTCCGACGACTAGCCCTAGGCTGGAGCTTGAACGAGGGGAGAGAGTGAGAGAGTTTGAGAACTCTCAGAATTTTTTTTAAAAAAAAATGAAAGAAGAATTTTTTTTTTTGAAAATTTTTAGTTTATATAGCAACATTAAATAGTGCCTTTTTGGTGTTCAAATTTCGACGCAAAAACGGTGTCGTTTTGTCTTTGACCTGCACGCGCGACCCAACCCACCTGAAGGATCCGTGCGTTTTTGCCACAAGGGTTATTTACCCTTTTGGTCCTTTCGTTTTTTTTAATTTTTTTATTCAGTTTTTTATATATTTTTTTATTTACCCCTTTTATTTTATTTTTGTTTCGCTTCAGTCCACGTTGGAACTGTGCGTTTTGGGGACAAAGATTATTTCCCATTTGGTCCCCCATTTTATCCGCGCATTTCAAATAAATCCATTATCTTATTTTTACTCCAATTTTTCCCCTTTAATTTTGTTCTGATTTCAATCTAGTCAGGTTTGATTAATTTCATTATTTAAATTTTTATTGTTTGTTTCCTTTTTAAATACTCAAATTTAAATAATATTTATATATTATATTTATCTATCTATCTATCTATCTATTTATTCATTATTTGTTTTATGTTTAGACTTGATTTATTACATTTATTTATTTATTATTCTCTTACCCATCTCTTAATATATAAATTTAGAATCATTTACTTGTCTTATTTATTTATTTGTTATTTGTTTGATTATTTTATTATTATTTTTACTCTTTAATATTTAAGTTTGATATTATTTATATTTTCTTTTCATTTATTATTATTATTAGTATTCATATTTTATTTACATATTTCGTTTATTATGTATTCCATTCATTTTTTATATATTCTTATTTTGTTTTATCTTTTATTATTATTATTGTAATTTATTTATCTACTTATTACCTTTTAGAAATATAAAATTATCTATTATTATCATTTTTATATTTTTATCTCGTCTTTACTACTTTTATTATTTTTACATTTTAAAAATTTAAATTTAACATTATGCATATCTATTTTACTTACTTATTTATTTATTATTATTCAATATGCTTTATATATATATTAAAGTTTGTAAGGTTAATAATTTCTTCATAAATATTTGTTGATTTGTATATTTTCTTACTACCAAAATTTGCTTATTTATCCATTTGTTCATTATTTGTTTCCTTTTTACATATGGTTTCATTATTTTATCCATTCTTAAACATTTTTACGTAATATTTGTTTGTTTTTATATCATGCATTTTCGTTCTATTGCTTTATTTATCGAGGCTTGTGTACTAATATTGTATTCATCTTTGTAATTACATCATTGTTATTGTAATATTTTATCGTAATATTGTACATCATTACAAATGTCATTCATTTTCACCCAAATTCGTAAAAAAGAAATTTTCAAAATAAATGCAATGCTCCGTATTTGGAAATTTGAGAAAGTCGTACCCTAACTTACGGGGTTTCGATTTTTCTTGTTGAACCAAAATGACCAAATATTCTTTTAAAATTAAATACATGAGTTTTAAACAAAATTAAAAGGCGAGCTTATTTTTGAGGGTTCAAAAAGTTGCGTCCTAACTTACAGGATATGACATTTTGTTATCTCGAGATGAGATGGTCTTTAATATCCGTTTCGATTTAGTCAAGTAATTTTCAAATAAAATTAGCATTAATGCAAAGAGGGATCGTAATTTAAACTCCTTTCGAGTTTTCAATTTTTGACATTAAGACATTAATTAATCAAGTAGGTACCAATTTTGGACGTTGTGAGGGTGCTAATCCTTTTTCGTTTGTAACCGACTCTCGAACCTGTATTTTTAAATTTCGTAGACCAAAATCACAGTTTTAGTAAATCAAAATGTTTATTAAAACAATTCAATTATGAGGTAATCTGATCACACCTCATATAAAAAAGATCGGAGGTGACTCTCACGTTCGTTTCGTTTTCAAAATCAAAGTCGACCCTTTTTTCAAAAGAATAGTTTTGACACATATATGTATATATATTAGTATAACTTAAATGAAATGATAAATGATTGTGTTAGGCATAAAAAGTTTTAAGTTAAATTATGGTTATGGTTCCTTACTATGTTTAATTTTAAGATTTATTATCTATATAGCTATACTTTAAATTTAAATTGACATAATTCGATTCAATAATCCAACTATATACGAAAAATCATGTTGGTGGCTGAGACAGCCAATACAATCAATCAATCAGTATGTGACATTTAAAACATAATAATTATTCATTAACCAGCATTGCATCACTTAAAAACACAACAAACTTTTCTTGAGTCTAAATGGATCTTAAAATGCTATTTAAACTCAAACGGATGACTTACGACCCAAGTACCAATACTAACGTTATAGGTTCTCATATAAAGGAGACAATAAGCTCTAAAATTAGCAGTACTAATACATAAGGGCGTAGGTTTTGAAACTTAGCCCGGGGTATTGGTAACTTTGGTCCATGTTCCAATACTCTCGACCCCTGACGTTGTTGTACCAGTACACAACAGCTTAAGTTCCTATACCAGCCCAGTGTTGTATCAAAACTTGGCAAGAAGTACCGGTACTCACTAATCCGGTAGAAGTATGAGAAAAATGTACCAAAACGAGTCTATCATGCCTCTAAGGTGTTACCAACACCAATGAATAACTCATATTTTGTATGGTCCGGCAATCACCAATAATAAATCAACCAGATGCATGTACTTTTAACTATCTAACTTACCACAAACATGTTCTAATAAACACTCGAAAGTCAAATACCATCAAACAAACTCGCTACTCAAGATGTTTAGATCACGGCTATATCAACTGTATAAACCAATGGGGCCATGGATACAAGCCCTTATAATAGTTTAATCAAAAACCAGACGTATTTCTTTATGGATAAATTGCGAGTGTATGGAGGTTTGGAAAGAGCTGCTACCACGGACTCCCTTCGCTACCATGACCTGCGCACGAGACAATCAAACGATGAATTAAGTGAAATTGCTCAATGGTTCAATGCATAATAAGAAATTTTCGGTTGCAATAAAACAGCTTCAAGATTTCATTAAGCTATAGAAAGAAAAACATTATAGACTAAATGCTTCTAATGATTTCAATAATAGTTATATGAATCGGACCAAATTAGTTAGGGTGTCAGTTTGAAAAAAGTTTCAAATTAATTGAGTTAGGAATTAGTATAGAGTGGTTGAATCGGTCTAAAAACTGGTTGAGTTGGGTGGTTGAACCTTTTTTTTTTAAATTTTTAACATCTTATAAAATTTTTAAAATTTTAACAAGTTATTTAATCTAACAGGTTGGACTGACGAATTAGTGACCTACCAGTTCGACCACCAATCTGGCTCTAAAAAACTTGAGTATCAGTAATAAGTAAAATTTCAATAATTTTTACAATAACAATTTGATCACTAAATGAATCTGTTTCGTAAATTATTTTTGCTCAAGTAACTTAAGTAGAAAAACCGTTGGGGCACACATAAGCCTACAATGTCAATACTCTATTTTGAGTTGAACAATGACTTAACAATGCCATTTGTACACCGAATGTGAGAAACGGTACAATGACAATACTCCAAAATGCTCAAAGTTATCCACACAATACACAATAGATAATATGAGATCCCTACACTCTACGACATGCTGAATATATCTAACGAATTTTAATTAATTTTTGTAGGTGTTGAGTTAATTTGTTAAACCAGCAATTTAGCAATATTTGCGGAATAAGCAAATTGATGAAACTAACAAAACACAAGGTAAATTTTTAATGCAAAGAATGAGTTTCCTAAGCATAATGTTCACTCGTTCCGTACAACCGTCTTTTCCTTTGCTTTTAAGGGAGATAATTTTTTGTAAAGAAATAACGAGGGGAAAGGAAAAAGAAAAGTTAATTCAAAATTATTCATTTTTAATGTTATTAAAAATATGTTTTCCAACTAATAAATAAATGTATTAACAATTATTTATTCTTTTAATTTTTCTATCATTCCTAACACATGAAAGAAAAGAAAAAATATAGTTTTCTTTTTAAAGGAATAAAAAATGGGGGGAAGTAGTGGAGGAGAGGATCCGCTCCAATTCCTTTGAAAGTGTTCAACAATAAGAATGATGACCATTGATTCCATTAGATAAAATGGTAGCCAATTCTGGAACTTAAAACAAAAGCAAACTTAGCATTGGATTGGACTGTCTATTTAGATTCCAACAACTAAACAGGTAAAGGAAATGCCCTAAACTCTACAAAAATATGTTAAACAGAATATGGATTAAGAATCAGGGGACACCACCATGCATGTTTAGTTTTTTCTTTTCTATATTCCTTTCTTATTGCAGAAATAGGTACTTGGAATTTCCATCCTATCTACCTCAAATTAAGGGACCATTTTTTCATTTTTTTAAATTTATTATTTGTATTTGAGCTGCGAATTTGATTTTAGGTTGAAGATAATATAATATAATAGCATTTGGTTCGGCTGATTAGCACTCCTTTTCTCATACATTTTACTTTCTTACTCCTCTCATCTACCCTAATATTCTTCCATGCCACCCCTACTTTGATCACAAAACGGAAAATGAATTATATGAAATTGTGATTCTACGTCATTCTTATCCCTTTCCAATTGGAGAATGACAAATTAGATTTTCCCTCCTGATTTTTAGTTGGATTTTAAATTTTTTTAGGAGGAAAAAGCTAAAGATCAGGAACAAAAATCTATTTGTCATTCTCCTATTGGAAATGGATAAGAATGATATAAAATCATAATTTCATACAGTCCTTTCTGCTGTTCTACGTTACCACATGAATATATATTTACTTTTTTTTTTTAGGTTTAATGAATAATTGGGTACTTGAGTTTGCACTATTTTTTAATGTGGTAGTTGTATTATTTTTTGTTCAATATGGTACTTGTATTTGAAAAAAAATTATATGTTTTGATATCTGAAGATAATAGAGTTAAATTTTCATTGCTTAATTTGGATTTTAGAGTTGGTTTGATGAAAATTTATAATTAAATAATAAAATCAGGATTAAATCACATTCATCATATTGTATTTGACAAATTAAACACAAAATGAACCAAATTCACAATTAACACAAAGTTTATTCTATTAATAAAATAATGAAAAATTCAAACCTAAAAATATTAACAATTAATTTTTATCAAATCATCCCCTAAAACTTGAATTCAACATTAAAATGTAAATACTATTACCTTTAGATACCAAAATATATAACATTATTTCTAATACAAGTATTAGATTGAACCATAAAATAACACACATATCACATTAGAGAAGAATATCGAACTCGAATACCAAATGATATATTAAACTTTTATTTTAAAATATTTTAATTTTACATAATTAATGTAAATAATGGTTATCATAAAAATATAAAATAGTCTAAAAAGATTATATTTGTTTACAATGTTTAAAATATAAACATGTTAGACAATCTTTATCCTTGAAAAAAATATAAAAATAAAAGGATAATATTTAATGTAGTATTGGTGGATGATCCCTATACACCTACCATCAACGCATCACAATTCACCAAATTATTAATGGAAAAAAAAATCAAAATTTTAAGACTATTTAATAAATACTTAAAAAATTATTTAAAGTTAATTATAATTTTTTCATCTTCCTTCCTATAGAGAAATTATTAGACCCTACCATTCTACCACAGTAACTATGGTTGTATCTAATGGCATATAAAAATATTTTTCCAAGTCATTACCAGGTAATATTTTTTGCAAAATAATAGCAGCTAACCATAGCTCTCACCTTGTGTCCATCATTCCCAGAATGCTTCTATCGGAAAAAAAATGGCTATGGATTTTTTGTTTCCTTGAAGATTAAAAATATTTAATGTTCTCACACATCACTCATACAACGTTTGCTTCTAATCACCATGTTTGAATGGAGAAAGAGAAGCAGTGTAATTCTATGTTTTTTTCCTGTGCGAAGGGAAGAGAAATGAGAACATTAAATAGGGATTAAATTTAATTTTTAATTTTTGATTTTTTAATTTTTTAAGTATAGGGATTAAATTTTAAAATTTGACAAAGTACAAGGAATGATGACATATTTTTATATAAAGTCAACCCAATATTAAATAGGGACCTTGTTGTAACATTTTTAAAATTTCATATAAAGTACATCATAAATGAATCATTCAAATATTCAATCATATCATGAACACCTAAATATTATAATACACAATTAAGTCTGAGCCTTACTTGAGCTTACGAAAGCTTTTGTGTAGACCCCAGCATGAATTAGGACCAAATTGCAAGGTTTTGAAAGTTTAGGTTTCAAGTCGCGACATGACCTTCTCTACATCGTGATGTCCCTAAAACAGTAAGTCATGTCATGACGTCGGGTTGTCACAAACTTTCTATTGACATTGCGACGAGGGGTATTTCACATCGAGACAATGACCCCTTTTTTAAAAAAAAAAATTGTCCATTTGGTACCTATTTCTTGCCAAGGCAAACCTTAAGCTTATTTAATATATATATGCACATCTAAACTTGTAAAAAACCAATTTAAAAGCATTCCCAAACATTCATTTATCATTACTCAGTTCAAACAATTCTAATTACCAATGCAACATGTCCAAAATTTAGCACCAACACTTTTCAAACTACTTGCTCAATTCAAACTTACCTAACATATATATACCATTTCAAATCATCATATTTTCATAGCATTATGCATCAAATCATATTTTTAAATCATTGAATCTGGGTCGATGTTAGCTACGGATTAACATAAACACACAACACTATCAATATTCAACCAATTCCCAGTCAATTATCAATTTATACGAATTTTATAATTTAAATAATTTAGTCATTAAAACCAAGACTAACCTAACTTTCAATTTGAAGCTTCAAATTGAGTACTGATTTCATTTTTATCCATTAGGGACCTCCATATTTCCCATTTTTATAGTAAATTTTATAATCTATTTAGTTTAATCCCTAATGTACGAGACCTTCACATTTAGTCCTTTTTCACATCTAAGCTTAAACTCTATCAATTTAACACCTAAAACTTCAAGAAATTAACAATGAAAGCTCTTTAAAACTTCAAAAGTTTTACAAATTGGTACACGGGATAGCTAAATCAAGCTCACATGACCTCAAAAACATAAAAGTTACAAGAAAATGACTAAATTGAACATACCAACTAATTGATTAAAATTGAAACCCTAAGACTAATTCTATGGCTTCTTTTCCTTGCAAGAATTGGTATGGATGGATGAAGAAGAAGGAAAATGTTCTCTTTCCATCCACTTTGTTTATTTTTATTATAATTACATTATATATATTTATTAAATTACAATTTTAACCTTACTAATTTTTTTAAACATCATTAGCTACTGCCCATCAATACATGTTTAAAATAGGCATATTTTTTTTATTTTTGTCCTTTAGTTAATTGCAATTTAAGTCCTCAATTCATTTTCTAATTAAAAGTCCATAGCAATTGGACATTACAATTTTCTAATCAAAAGATGTTTACTGATTCCTTGAAATCAGAAGTCCATGGTTAGCAATGGCATGATCCAGTGGTGAACAGGTATACATTATGGAAAAATGGAATCTACCAAGACATTGGACCAGGAAGCCCACCACGGCATTGTAGCAACCAAATTTCAATGAAATCGAAATATTGGTTTCGGGACCACAAATTCGATCCAAAAGGCATAACAAGAAATTCATAATGCCCATACCTAGTTCTGAATGTAGTTTTCGGCACATCTGAATCTTTAACTTTCAACTGATAGTAGCCAGATCTCAAATCAATCTTCGAAAACACTGTTGCCCCTTTCAACTAATCAAACAAATCATCAATTCTCGGCAAAGGATACTTGTTCTTTATCGTAACCTTATTGACCTGACGATAATCAATACACAATCTCATCGATCCATCTTTCTTCTTTACAACAACACTAACGCACCTTAGGGCGAAAAACTAGGTCGTGCAAAACCTTTATCTGTTAACTCTTGCAACTGAGCTTTCAACTCTGTTGGAGCCATTCTATACGGAGTTATAGATATTGGTTATGTTCCCGGTACTAATTCAATATCAAACTCAACTTCTTTGATCAGTGGTAACCTCGATAACTCTTTTAGAAATAAATTCGGATACTCATAGACCACTGGCACTGATTCAATCTTCAATTCAAACACTTTCGTATCTAGTATATAAGCAAGATAAGCTTTGCAAACTTTTCTCAAACATCTCTGAGTTGACATAAACGAAATCACAACAGGCAATTCACTCGACTCATCTGATTCAATTCGAAGAATTTCACTGTTCTGTCATTTCAATTCAATTGTTTTTCATTTACAGTTCACAACGGTATCATGTAATGTCAACCAATCCATACCAAAAATTACATCAAACTCATCAATGTAACTACATTTTTTCTTGCATTTCCTGCATTTCTCGGTGGCCTCCCTCTAGTGGCAGGGTTGCTCAATCTTGCATTCTGGAACTTATCTTTCTCTGCTAACTCAGGGCAATCTCTAATGAAATGATCTTGTGAGCCACATTTAAAACAACCTTTATTATTCATCCAGCACTCACCAAAATGTCGTCGATGACACTGTTGACACTCAGGCTTATTATTTCTCATGCTGCCAACACTTGATACTGATGTAGCTTGTGTTTTAGGACTTGAATATTGCTTTCCACGATCTCTGTTCAGATATCTGATTGAAGCATTTGAACGAGTATACGAACCCCGTGATTTCTTTAACAAGGATTGATATGGCTTATTCATTAATCTTTTTCTCGAATCTCTAGCCTCAAAATCTATTTTTCTCTTTTCTTTGCAAAGTTCTATGACTTTACAGGCTCTGTCAAGTAGCACCACCAATTCTTTCAACTTTAGAATCCCGACAAGCAATCTGATATCCTCATTCAATCCATCTTCAAACCTTTTGCACATAATAGCCTCAGTTGAAACACACTTCCGAGCATACTTACTGAGTCTAACAAATTCTCGCTCATATTCAATCACAGACATACGGCCATGTTTTAGCTCCAAAAACTCTTTGTGTTTCTGATCAATAAACCGTTGACTGATATATTTCTTTCTGAACTCAGCTTGAAAGAACTCCCAAGTAACTCTTTCTCTCAGTACCACGGACACCAAAGTATTCCACCATTGATATGTAGTGTCTCTTAGAAGTGATACAACACATTTTAAACATTCTACCGGTGTGCAAGAAAGTTCATCAAATTCTCTGATAGTGTTTTTAAGCCAAAACTCATCTCTCTCGGGATCGTCGTCAACATTAGCTCTAAACTCTTCGGCTCCGTGTTTTCAAATCTTGTCAACTGGTAGCTTATTTAGTCGTAAAAACTCTACAACTTGAGGAGCTATGGGAACCGGTTGGGGATTAGGTGGGGGTGGAGGTTTTTGAGCAGCCGGATTTGTTCGAACAAACTCTATGAACCACTAGTTCATTATCTAGAAGAAGACTTCTTTAGCGTCTCCTCCCTGGCTACCCGATACAGCTCTAGACTCTGATTGCGCTATTCCATGAATGGAGGCAGGCGCATTACTTTCGACATCATCAGCTATAGCTCGATTGAGATCCATTTACTATATGAAGACATGTTTTAAAACTGTCAGGAGATATCACACTATCACAGGTTATATATGGCATGTATAGCTAGACTCTCACACATGCTACGTTAGTCTGAGAATCGACTAAACCGTAGCTCTGATACCAATAAATGTAACACCTCTCAATCGTATTCAATGCCAGAATAGGGTTACAGAGCATTACCGAATGTATAATACAATTACACATACATTTTCAAGTTTCAAAATAATCATTATTCATCCACATACATATCGTCCCCAATATAAGCCTACGAGGCCTAAAACATGTATTCGTGAAAGTTTGGGACTAAACCGATAACTTAAGAAATTTTTGGAACACTTAGAAATTTTTTTTTTTGCAAAATACAGGGGACATACGCCCGTGTAGCTCGGCCGTGTGTCTCACACGGCCAAAGACACACCCGTGTCATGGGCTGTATGGATATTCGAAATGAAATCACATGGCCATGTTCCAGCCCATGCCCGACCCTGTGTAACTCTCTGACTTGGGTCACATGGCCAACACACATGTCTGTGTGGCTAGCCTGTGTGCCTTAAAAATGGCCACACACGCCCATATGCCAGGTCATGTGCTAGGCTGTGCCAAACCTGTAGGGTATACTGACTTATGCCATATGGCCAAGCACAAACCCGTGTGCTGGGCCTTGTGGAGCATACTGACTTGATTTCAATTTCAACACCAGGGGACACATGGCCATGTAACCTAACTGTGTGTTACACACGGCTGAGACACACGCCCGTGTCTCTGCCCATGTGGACAAAAATAGGCTATTTACCAAGCCATTTTGCCACCCAATTTGCATATACCTACACCAAACTCAAATGGCACAAAACATAGCATATAATAGGCATTCAATCAACCTCAATCAAGCATATTCCATACCATTTCAATACCAACAACAAGACACACAAATACCATACTATGCCATTCAATTTCATACCAAAACTCATAATCTCAAATCATCAATATGGTCATTTTCAAGCATGCATTATTTTATCTAAATTTACCATCAAACCAAATTCAAAACTCAACCATTTGCTATCTATAGTACCTGTTATCAACAAGCATCATATAACCATATTCAAACACATAATAAGTGCCTTATGCACAACTATATACACAACAAAACTAACCAAGTTAAGCCAACTTTCATGGCTATATACAAAATCAAATATTAAACATTTACAAGCCAACTCAAATGGCTAAATTCATAGTTAACATATATGTACCAAATTGACCAAACTCCTATACATGCCATATACTCAAAATACTTAAGTTCAAAAGTATCCAAAGTGATAGTAGGATAGTGTGATGAAGACTCCAACGGTCCCCGAATTTGAGCTACCTTTGAAATGACTATAAAACACAGAAAAACAAATGATGTAAGCTATAAAACTAAGTAAGCTCGTATGAATTAATAAGCAAACTCACCATTTATTCACAATCAAATAATATAAACATAATATACTACAAAACCTTCAAATCAAAGTGTTAACTTGTATTCAATCTCAAATATAACCATGAACTTAACTTCCATAAATTCGATGCTCACATAGTTTCCATACATACCTGTACTGTTATGTATCTAATCTCACTATTTCATATCTTCGATATACCCGTTGAACCATTCGGAATATTATCGGGTACTCAAGAAACTCACACTCTAAGTGCCACATACATAAATAGCCGAAGTTATCTCAATATCATATCTCAATACTGCTTATTCTCGAGCTATCAACGGGTCTGCTCACACAAGCTGATGGTCATGACGAAGCTACATGGTGCTGCTCACACAAGCTGACGAGAATCCGCAACACATGTTGGATAACTCAGCCACCGGTAGGACGCACGGACCAGCACCCAAACAATAATAACCTCTAATGACATGTCATTTGTATCCTAATCTATTCCTAAGGTTCAATCGGGATTTCCAATGTCGAATCTTCGTCAAATAGGTCCGCAATATCATATTCACAATTGATGCAATATTAAAGCATTTAAAATACAATTAAAACAAAGCTTATTACATACGAACTTACTTCGGATGTAAAAATGGCGAAACGAGTTAATTAATCTGAAACCTTGTTCTTTCCCCGATCTAAGTCTGAATTTCACTTTTCTTGATCTATATAATATCAAATTTATCTTATTTAATAATCTTTCTATTCAATTTAGTCTAAAATACGCTTTAAGACACTTTTTCATATTTGCCCCTAATATTTCACATTTTTACAATTTATTCCTTATTTCATAAAATCACAAATTCATGCAATTCAACCAAAACCCATGCTAGCCTAATTTCAATTACGTCCCTGGCAATCCATACTTTTCATTTATTTCACAATTTAACCACCAAATTTACACATTTCACAATTTGATCCCTAATTGGACATTTTATTAAAAATCACTTAACAAATGTTGTTTATCCAACAACAACCATGCATTTTCTACCATTAAACATCAAAACACACATAGATTCATCAATGGAAAAACCCTAAACCTTTAACAGTTTTGCAAAATAGTCCCTAGGCTAGCTAGACTAACTTGCAACGATATCAAAAACATAAAAATCATTAAAAACGGGACAAAAACTGTACCTAGTTGAGCAAAGATAGCATGACCGAATGAAACCCTAAAAAATGGATTTTCTTCTCTTCAATTTTCGACAATGAAGAAGATGAACACCAAATTATGATTTTGTTTTATTTATTTTATGTTTATTTTATGTATTACTTAATTAACCTTAGTTATAAAACATTAAAATCACTTAATGCATGTCCATTGTAACACCCCTTACCCGTATCTGATTCTAGAACAGGGTACGAGGTGTTACCAGACTAAAACTTAAACAATCACACAATGCCCAGCCATAAAATTTCATCCCAATTTAAAACCTTTCAATCATATGCAAATTGTCCCTTATAAAGGCCTACGAGGCCCAAAACATATATCGGGAGCAGTTTGGGACTAAACCGAGAACTTTCGGAAGCTTTTCGACACTTAGAAAATTTTCTTATTTTGGAGAGTCACGTGCTTGTGTGGCTTAGACATGGTCGTGTCCACAGCTCGTGTAACTCTCTAACTATGACATCATCAACCAAATAAGGTCACACAGCCAAGTCACATGCCCGTGTGCTTAGGCCGTGTAGTGAATTAAATTCTTGAAATTAAGTGCAGACTCCACACGGCCTGGGCACACACCCATGTCCTGAGGCCGCGTCCTCCACACGGCTGAGACAACGGTCGTGTCTCTGCCCGTGTGTTTACTACTAGGCATTTTGTTTTACATTAATTAAGGTGTAGGGGACACATGACCGAACCACACGCTCATGGGACAGACCGTGTGTCACACACGGCCTAGACACATGCCCGTGTGTCTACTTGTGTGGACAACTTGAGGTTATTTTCCAAGCTATTTGTCACCCTTAAATGCTCATTCACTCGTTCATCTTTGATGGCATACAACATGGTATATTTAATCATTCAAATATTCATAAACATGATTATTTCATGCCTTTGTAATGTCAACACACCTCTTATCCAAACCATCATGCTTTCATAAAGCATTCCACGCCAATTTCATATTCATTCATCATACTAAACCTACTTTCCATTTACTCAGTTATATCATAGTTTTGGTCATACTTATTAGCCATGATTCATTCATTTAGCTTATATGCCATTCATTACACATCTCATCCACAAGCAATCACATCAAGCATATTACATTGCATGCATGCATAATTGATTAGGGTTACAACCCAAATAATCAATATGAACCATATCACATGGCCATATACAAAATGAATCAAATACCACCATAAACCAACTATTTGGCTAGACCAATATGACATATAACAAAAAGACCAAGTTCCTATACATGCCATACTCAAAATATTGAGACTAACTATACCCAAATGTCCAGTTGATAGTGTGATTGAGCCTCTGATGTTCTTTGATCCCCGAGCTAGCTTGGCGATACTATAAGAAAATAGAAAAGAGAGGGGAGTAAGCACAAGGCTTAGCAAGTACACATGCAAAGAAATAACAACATAATCATATATATATACCAATGACATAACATAGTTTACTTAGGTGTTATCATAATTCCATAGGCATAACTTAAATTTGTAGACATAACTTACACATTTTCAATCTTACCAAAAGTTCATCACATATTGCACTCATTCATATAAGTTTTTCGTACATACCTATACCAACTCGTAACACATTGTCATATTTCATCATCATTGACTTACTTATTGAATAACTTATAGGTTTACCGGTTGAACACTAGAAATACTATCAGGTACACGGAAGACTTGCACATAGTGCTTCAAACGTAGCCACATGCTACCTCATATCACAATCACACATTACTCGTTCTCAAGCTAATCACGAGCCTACTCACACAAGCTGACAGTCAGGACATAACTACTCGGGCTACTCACACAGGCTGACAGGTACCCGCAACACATGTCGGGCTACCTAACCACCGGTAGAACGCACAAGACTAGCACTCAGATTCACATAGTCACATATACACATAATCTCATGAACTCATAATCACATAGTTCCTAGTGACATGTCACATTGTATCCTACATCATTCCTAAGGTTCAAACGAGATTTTCTCGATAACGCACAATCGTCGAACTTGTTCACAATGTTATGCTCATAGACAATAAAATCGTTCATACACTCGTCACAATAATTAAACATAGAGATTCATTCATAAATAAAACATTTAAACATGATATATCGTTGCATTACTTACACATGAACTTACCTCGGTACAAAATATGGACAATTAATTTGATTTAGTCCAAAATCTTATTCTTTCCTTGGTCTAAGTCTGGACTCCATTTTTCTTGATTTATAATTGCAATTTAGCTCATTTAATCATCAAGTTATTCAAATCAGTCCAAATACTATATTTAGGAAAAATTACAATTTTGCCCCTAAACTTTCACATATTTACACTTTGGTCCCTAAGCTCGTAAAATGAAATGTGTCCAATTTCTTTGTTACTCAAGCCTAGCCGATTCATATTCCCTCTTATAACAACCCAAATTTTTCATCAAATCATATTTTTAACACCTATTTTTACATGTTTTACAAACAAATCCTTTTAGGTGTTTTCATGAAAAGTAACCTAGAAAAAGACGTTTATCATGCATCAAACTTTCATATTCCTCCATTAATCATCAAAATACATGCTTGTCACACATGGATCAAATTTCATACATGAACTCTAGCTCAAAATATGGCTAGAAATGGATAGATCATGTTTCAAGGACTTCAAAAATACAAATAACATTAAAAATGGGGCTAGCATTGACTTACTTTCAAGATTGAAAAGTTGAAAACCTCTAGCTATGGAGAGCTTGAAAATTTCGGCTATGGCATGGAGAAGATGAGAAAATTTTTTCTTGATTTTTCCCTTTTTATTAATTTATTAACTAAAGACCAAAATGCCCTTCTCACTAAACTTTCAAATTTTATCCATGCATGCCCATTTTTGTCCATAAAAATAAAATTTGGGAAAATTTCTATTTAAGGACCTCTAACTAATGATCCAAAGCTATTTCATACTAAAAGCTTCTAGAAACACATACTTTGCAACTTATTCAATTTAGTCCCTAAAGTCAAATTGAACACTTTACTCATAAAATTTCTTCATGAAATTTTCACACAAGCATGGAATCATATCATAGACCTCGTAATAATCATAAAATAATGATTTTTACTTCAAATTTTTGGACTTAAAACCACTATTCTGACTAGACCCTAATTCAGGATGTTACAATTCTCCCCCTTAGGGATTTTCGTCCCTGAAAATCTTACCGGTGAAAAGATTTGAGTATTGGTTTCTCATGTTTTCCTCGGTCTCCTATGTAGCCTCTTCAACCCCATGTGTGACAGCCCAAAATTGACCCTAGTCGGGAAGTGGTTTCGGGACCGTTAAACCGAGTCACCGAAATGTTTGAATGTGATATTTATTGTCTAGATATGTAATTATGAATGTGTGAAAATTTCAAGCTTCGATTTAGTCGATTGCATGTGAATTAAGTCAATAGGACTTATGTGAGAAAATTTTAAAATGTGATAGGTCAATGCGTAAGGACCTATTAGTGCATGTGGAAAAAAGGGGGGACTTGCATGTCAAATCCCCTCCCCTAATAAGTAGTGGCCGGCCATGCTATGGGTGGAAACATGTTGGGAACATGTTGGCCTAGTGAGGTATGTAGGATAAAATATAATAAGAAGTATGGGGAATAAAGAAATGGAAAAAGGAAAGGATGTGTGTAATTGTTTCTTCCCCTCCCCATTGCCGTGAAAGTAAGAAAGAAAACAAAGAAAAAAAAAAGTGTCCATCTTTCTTCATTTCCCCTTGGCCGAATGTTCTAAGGAAGAAAGAAAAACAAGTTGTGTTCTTTGGTTCTTCTTGGCCGAATTGAAAGGAAGAAGAAGGGAGTGAAGCAATCGGTCATCTTAGGTCACTATTAAGCTCAAGAGCAAAGGGGAAATAAATCCGATAAAGGGAAGGAAAAAGTGGTCGAATAGCCATCGGAATCGTTCGACGACATCCGAGGTAAGTTCTTGAGTAAGAGAGCTTAAATTATGATGTGATTAGATCATGTTTTAAGCAAATTAAAATCATGCTCTTTGTGTGGCTATTGAGCCGAATTTGCAAGAATGATAAATGTCTTGTGTTTGAGTTTTGCTAACGAAAATGAAATACGAATGGGCCATGATTTATTGTTAAATGTGCATGGTTATTTGAATGATGTCCGGGCTAAGTCCCGAAGGCTTGTGCTAAGTGACAATATCTGGACTAAGATCCGAAGGCATTTGTGCGAGATACTAATTCCGGGCTAAGCCCGAAGGCATTTGTGCGAGATACTAATTCCGGGCTAAGCCCGAAGGCATTTGTGCGAGATACTAATTCCGAGCTAAGCCCGAAGGCATTTGTGCGAGTTACTAAATCCGGGTTAAGTCCCGAAGGCATTTGTGCGAATTACTATAACCGGGCTATGTCCCGAAGGCATTTGAACGAGGAGCTATATCCGGTTAAATTCCGAAGATTTGGTTCTCCAGCTATCGGACTCGGGATCTTGAGGTCAAAGTCGCCCACACTATCAAAGCCCCCTTTTGGTACAATTTTGGTTGAACTTCGAAATGGCATGTATAGGACTACCCGTTTGTTGTGGGTCGTGGACCCTTTGGACTTGTATAATTTTGGATAGCCATGCGAAAATGGCTTATATGTGTTTGAGTATAATGTTATAATCATTCGGTGTGGATATGCTTGACAAAGGATTAGCCATAGGAATGGTTAATCACTATCATAAATTGTGCTATTTATGCAAAAAGGGCTAGTTGAATCAGGGAAACCATGAAATAGGTAAAGTTTACCTTAAAGGCAGATGCTGACAGCAGCAGTGATGTAGATTTGGAAAATCACTAAAAATAGTAGGAAGGGAATTAAATAGTGAATAAATTATGTAAACAAACCTTGATGAATCTACTTTCATAGGAAAGTAACGAAACAATCATACGGACAGTATGTTAAGAGATATTCAGGTTCTCGTGAGACAGGGCCAGAACGGTTTCTGGATTCCCTGTTCCGACTTTGGAAATTCACTATAAATTAACCAGAGATAATTAGGAGTATGATCTCTGAGTCTAGTTTCTATAGAAACAAACGGCATCAGTATTGAAGCTCTGTGCAGGGAGATATCCAGGTCGTAATGCGAAAAGGTCAGTGTAGTCGATCCCTGTAACATGGGAGACTTTGACTAATAAACTGTACTAATTGGCCCGACCAAAAATTTTCGAGAAAAAAATATGTAGATGGGCATATGAGTCTAGTTTCAGGGAAAAATCACGAAACTGATTTTCGAGTTGTGAAACTCAAGATATGATTTTTAAAGCGACTAGTACGCAGATTGGCAGTGTCTGGGAAATTTTTTTTATAAGGGGTTTAAAGTATGTTAACACCTCGTGTTCGATTTCGGTGTCGGTCTCGGGTTCGGGGTGTTACATTTGATTGGTATCAGAGCTACGGTTTAGTCGATTCTAGGACTACCGTAATGCGTTGGGTCTAGCTATACATGCCATTTTATGTGATTACTTGATAGTGTGGTGATTTCTGACAACTGTAAATGTGTTTATTTATAGTAATGGATCCCGATCCCAACCGAGAGGTAGCTGATGATCTTGAGAGTGTAGCGCCTGCTCCCGCACAAAGGACAGCGCCGGCGGACTCTCAACCTAATGCTAGTAACCCGAATGATGAAGCTAGACAAGCTTTCTATAGCGTGATGAATGATTGGTACAACCAATATATTCGAACTAATACGGCTGTTCCACAACCTCCATTCCCGACTAATACCACTCCCGCACCTACAATACCTCCGGTAACTGACCAAATAAGGTCAAATAAGCCCCCAGTTGACAGAATCCAAAAACATGGGGGCTACTGAATTTAAGGCTACGGATAGCGACGATGCCGAGCAAGCTGAATTTTGGTTGGACAACACTATCCGGGTACTCGATGAGCTATCTTGTACACCCGATGAATGCCTAAAGTGTACTATCTCCTTGCTACGTGATTTTGCCTACTATTGGTGGAGTACTCTGACATCTGTTGTGCCCCGAGAGCAAGTAACTTGGGAGTTTTTCCAAACTGAGTTTCGGAAAAAGTATATCAGTCAGAGATTTGTTGATAAAAAACGGAAGGAATTTCTTGAGCTTAAGCAAGGTTCCATGTCGGTTACTGATTACGAGCGAAAATTTGTTAGACTTAACAAATACGCTCGGGAATGTGTTTCGTCCGAGGCTATCATGTGTAAACGCTTCGAGGATGGGCTGAATGAAGATATAAAAATGTTCGTTGGCGTTCTTGAAATACGAGAGTTCGTAGTACTTGTCGAGCGAGCTTGTAAAGCCGAAGAGCTTAGAAAAGAAAAACAAAAATTGATGAGGGAACTGGAGAGTTTCGTAAAAGATCTTCGGGAAAGTCTCTTCAACAGGCATCGAAGAAATTTCGAGATGATATGGGCTGGTCGAGAGGCACTTCGGGCCTTTTTAGACGAGATCGTGATCGACCCCCTGTGGGTACACGAGGCACTTCGGTCGCCAGTGTTGGGAATGAACGTCGAGACAGAACGAAATGTCGATATTGCGGTAAATGGCATTCGGGGAGTTGTAGATTCCCTGACCGCTCCTGTTACAAGTGCGGATCAGTTGACCACTTCATCAAAGATTGCCCGAGGTTGTCTGAACAGAATGAAAATCAGAGTGGGAAACCGGGTGCTACCACTGCTCGAGGTAGACCATCTGGAAATACGGCCAATGCTGGTGGTGGTCAGAGAGGATCTAGAGATGCTACGACCAGATCCGAGGCTCGTGCGCCTGCTAGAGCTTATGCTATACGTGCCTGCGAGGATGCTTCTTCGCCTGATGTTATTACCGGTACTTTTACTCTCTTTGATACTAATGTAATTGCTTTGATTCACCCCGGTTCTACTAATTCTTACATATGTGAAACCTTAGCATCCAATAAGACTTTACCTATTGAGTCTACTGAGTTCGTAATTCGGGTGTCAAATCCCTTGGGTCGTTACGTGCTTGTTGACAAAGTGTGTAAGAAATGTCCCTTAGAAATTCGAGGTTCCTGTTTTCCGGCGGACTTGATGCTTTTGCCGTTTGATGAATTTGATGTTATTCTTGGTTTGGATTGGTTGACCGCGCATGATGCGGTTGTGAATTGCAAAAGCAAGACTATTGATTCGAGGTGCGCAAATAACGAAGTAATCCGAGTTGAGTCTACGGACTTGGAGGGGATGCCAGCTGTAATATCAGCAATGTTGGCCCAGAAATATGTAAGAAAAGGGTGCGAAGCATACCTTGCGTATGTACTGGATGACAAATAATTAGACAAGAAACCCGAATCTGTGCCGGTGGTTTGTGAATACCCGGATGTTTTTCCTGAAGGATTACTGGGTTTACCACCTGTTCGGGAGGTAGAGTTTGGTATTGAGCTTGTACCTGGGACTACACCGATTTCGATAGCTCCGTATCGTATGGCACCAACCGAGTTAAAAGAGCTGAAAGCTCAGTTGCAAGAATTGACGGATAGAGGTTTTGCTCGACCAAGTTTCTCACCTTGGGGTGCACCAGTATTGTTCGTGAAAAAGAAGGACGGAACCATGAGGTTGTGCATTGACTATCGTCAACTGAATAAAGTGACGATAAAGAACAAATATCCGTTACCGCGTATCGATGATTTGTTCGACCAACTGAAGGGAGCCTCAATGTTCTCAAAAATAGATTTGAGATCGGGCTATTATCAGTTGCGAATTCGAGATTCGGACATACCCAAAACTGCTTTCAGAACGGGATATGGTCACTACGAGTTCTTAGTGATGCCGTTTGGGCTCACAAATGCCCCTGCGGTATTTATGGATTTGATGAATCGGATCTTCAGACCATATTTGGATCGGTTCGTAGTTGTGTTCATTGATGACATCTTGGTCTATTCAAGAGATGAGACCGAACATGCTGAGCATCTGAGGCTAGTGTTGCAAATTTTGCGGGATAAGCAGTTATATGCCAAGTTCAGTAAGTGTGAGTTCTGGTTAAGAGAGGTTAGCTTCTTGGGTCATGTGGTATCCGCATCGGGTATTCGAGCTGACCCGAGCAAAATTTCAGCCATACTTAACTGGAAGCCTCCAAGAAATATTACCGAAGTTCGGAGCTTCCTGGGACTCGCCGGTTATTACCGACGATTTGTCAAAGGTTTCTCGATGATAGCCACACCAATGACGAAGCTACTTCAAAAGGATGTTAAGTTCGAATGGACGGAGAAATGTCAGAAAAGTTTTGATCAACTAAAAACTTATTTGACTGAAGCTCCAATTTTAGTGCAACCCGAATCAGGCAAAGAGTTTGTCATTTATAGTGACGCATCCCTACTTGGGTTGGGTTGCGTATTGATGCAAGAAGGTCGAGTGGTGGCCTATGCGTCGAGACAATTAAAGCTACATGAGAAAAATTATCCGACCCATGATCTTGAACTAGCTGCCATCGTATTTGCTTTAAAAATATGGCGACATTACTTATTTGGTGAGAAGTGCCATGTATTTTCGGATCACAAAAGTCTCAAAAATTTGATGACTCAAAGAGACTTAAATCTGCGACAAAGACGTTGGCTTGAGTTGTTGAAAGATTACGAGCTTGTCATTGATTACCACCCGGGAAAGGCTAATATGGTTGCGGACGCCTTAAGCCGGAAATCATTGTTTGCTTTACGAGCGATGAATGTGCACTTGTCTGTTCTACCCGACAATGTGTTAATAGCTGAATTAAAAGCCAAACCATTATTGATTCATCAAATTCGTGAAGCCCAGAAAGTTGATGATTAATTGGTTGCAAAACGGGCTGAGTGTGCTCCGAACAAGGAATCGGAGTTTCAAATTGATGATGACGATTGTTTGAGGTTCAGAAGTCGTTTGTGTGCTCCAAGGAATTCAGAACTCATTTCGATGATTCTGAACGAAGCCCATTGTAGCCGAATGTCAATTCACCCGGGGAGTACGAAAATGTACAACGATTTGAAATGTTGGTTTTAGGTGGCATGGTATGAAACGAGACATCTCCGACTTTGTTTCGAGATGTTTAATATGTCAACAAGTGAAAGCGGAACATCAAGTGCCTTCAGGATTACTTCAGCCGATCATGATACCCGAGTGGAAATGGGATCGAGTCACAATGGACTCTGTGTCCGGACTGCCATGGTCAACAAGTAAGAAGGATGCGATTTGGGTTGTTGTTGATAGACTGACTAAGTCGGCTCACCTTATCCCCGTGAGATTACACGGGGTACCTATTTCTATCGTGTCGGATAGAGATCCGAGATTCACCTCACGATTTTGGAAGAAATTGCAAGAAGCTTTGGGTACCAAGCTGCATTTAAGCACTGCTTTTCACCCCCAAACCGATGGTCAATCCGAGCGGATAATTCAGATACTTGAGGATATGTTGAGATGTTGCATCCTCGAGTTCAGTAGTTCATGGGAACGGTATTTACCTTTGATTGAATTCGCTTACAACAATAGTTTTCAATCAAGTATTAAGATGGCACCTTACGAGGCTTTGTACGGTCGTAAATGCCGTACACCATTGTTTTGGACCGAGCTCGGTGAAAGTAAAATTTTCGGAGTTGATTTGATTAAGGATGCCGAACAGAAAGTAAAGGTAATCCGTGAAAGTCTGAAAGCAGCCACAGATCGTCAAAAATCGTATGCGGATTTGAAACGAAAGGACATTGAATATCAGGTGGGAGATAAAGTGTTCCTTAAAGTTTCGCCTTGGAAAAAGGTACTCAGGTTTGGCCGTAAGGGCAAGTTGAACCCGAGATTCATTGGGCCGTACGAAATCTCCGAACGAGTTGGTCCGGTTGCGTATAGATTGATTTTGCCCCCTGAGCTTGAAAAGATTCACGACGTCTTTCATGTTTCGATGCTTCGACGCTATCGATCTGATCCATCGTACATAATTAGCCCATCAGAGGTTGAAATTCAAGCCGATATGAGTTATGAAGAAGAACCGATGCGTATCCTAGCTCGTGAAGTAAAGGAGTTGCGGAACAAAAGGGTTCCGTTAGTGAAGGTGTTATGGCTCAAACACGGGATCGAGGAAGCTACTTTGGAAACCGAGAGCTCGATGAAAGAACGATACCCAAACCTATTTACCGGTAAGATTTTCGGGGACGAAAATTTCTTAAGTGGGGGAGAGTTGTGACAGCCCAAAATTGACCCTAGTCGGGAAGTGGTTTCGGGACCGTTAAACCGAGTCACCGAAATGTTTGAATGTGATATTTATTGTCTAGATATGTAATTATGAATGTGTGAAAATTTCAAGCTTCGATTTAGTCGATTGCATGTGAATTAAGTCAATAGGACTTATGTGAGAAAATTTTAAAATGTGATAGGTCAATGCGTAAGGACCTATTAGTGCATGTGGAAAAAAGGGGGACTTGCATGTCAAATCCCCTCCCCTAATAAGTAGTGGCCGGCCATGCTATGGGTGGAAACATGTTGGGAACATGTTGGCCTAGTGAGGTATGTAGGATAAAATATAATAA
Source organism: Gossypium hirsutum (assembly GCF_007990345.1). Classification (NCBI taxonomy): domain Eukaryota; kingdom Viridiplantae; phylum Streptophyta; class Magnoliopsida; order Malvales; family Malvaceae; genus Gossypium; species Gossypium hirsutum. The sequence goes on along the minus strand of NC_053431.1, from coordinate 46,108,674 downwards.
GAAGTATGGGGAATAAAGAAATGGAAAAAGGAAAGGATGTGTGTAATTGTTTCTTCCCCTCCCCATTGCTGTGAAAGTAAGAAAGAAAACAAAGAAAAAAAAAAGTGTCCATCTTTCTTCATTTCCCCTTGGCCGAATGTTCTAAGGAAGAAAGAAAAACAAGTTGTGTTCTTTGGTTCTTCTTGGCCGAATTGAAAGGAAGAAGAAGGGAGTGAAGCAATCGGTCATCTTAGGTCACTATTAAGCTCAAGAGCAAAGGGGAAATAAATCCGATAAAGGGAAGGAAAAAGTGGTCGAATAGCCATCGGAATCGTTCGACGACATCCGAGGTAAGTTCTTGAGTAAGAGAGCTTAAATTATGATGTGATTAGATCATGTTTTAAGCAAATTAAAATCATGCTCTTTGTGTGGCTATTGAGCCGAATTTGCAAGAATGATAAATGTCTTGTGTTTGAGTTTTGCTAACGAAAATGAAATACGAATGGGCCATGATTTATTGTTAAATGTGCATGGTTATTTGAATGATGTCCGGGCTAAGTCCCGAAGGCTTGTGCTAAGTGACAATATCCGGACTAAGATCCGAAGGCATTTGTGCGAGATACTAATTCCGGGCTAAGCCCGAAGGCATTTGTGCGAGATACTAAGTCCGGGCTAAGCCCGAAGGCATTTGTGCGAGATACTAATTCCGGGCTAAGCCCGAAGGCATTTGTGCGAGTTACTAAATCCGGGTTAAGTCCCGAAGGCATTTGTGCGAATTACTATAACCGGGCTATGTCCCGAAGGCATTTGAACGAGGAGCTATATCCGGTTAAATTCCGAAGATTTGGTTCTCCAGCTATCGGACTCGGGATCTTGAGGTCAAAGTCGCCCACACTATCAAAGCCCCCTTTTGGTACAATTTTGGTTGAACTTCGAAATGGCATGTATAGGACTACCCGTTTGTTGTGGGTCGTGGACCCTTTGGACTTGTATAATTTTGGATAGCCATGCGAAAATGGCTTATATGTGTTTGAGTATAATGTTATAATCATTCGGTGTGGATATGCTTGACAAAGGATTAGCCATAGGAATGGTTAATCACTATCATAAATTGTGCTATTTATGCAAAAAGGGCTAGTTGAATCACGGAAACCATGAAATAGGTAAAGTTTACCTTAAAGGCAGATGCTGACAGCAGCAGTGATGTAGATTTGGAAAATCACTAAAAATAGTAGGAAGGGAATTAAATAGTGAATAAATTATGTAAACAAACCTTGATGAATCTACTTTCATAGGAAAGTAACGAAACAATCATACGGACAGTATGTTAAGAGATATTCATGTTCTCGTGAGACAGGGCCAGAACGGTTTCTGGATTCCCTATTCCGACTTTGGAAATTCACTATAAATTAACCAGAGATAATTATGAGTCATACCATATATGTATAGATTCCTCTCTGAGTCTAGTTTCTATAGAAACAAACGGCATCAGTATTGAAGCTCTGTGCAGGGAGATATCCAGGTCGTAATGCGCAAAGGTCAGTGTAGTCGATCCCTGTAACATGGGAGACTTTGACTAATAAACTGTACTAATTGGCCCGACCAAAAATTCTAGAAAAAAATATGTAGATGGGCATATGAGTCTAGTTTCAGGGAAAAATCACAAAACTGATTTTCGAGTTGTGAAACTCAAGATATGATTTTTAAAGTGACTAGTACGCAGATTGGCAGTGTCTGGGAAATTTTTTTTATAAGGGGTTTAAAGTCTGTTAACACCTCGTGTTCGATTCCGGTGTCGGTCTCGGGTTCGGGGTGTTACACCATGTCTTTGTGATAAAACTTTCACAAGGGCAATACATTTTTTTTTCAATTTTTTGACTTCCCAGGCCAAAATATTAATCGGCTCTATGCCATAAGTCATATCTTGTCGAATTTCAACTTTTGTCGGTGAAATCACATGTGAAGGATCATATCGGTATCGACGCAACATAGACACATAGAACACATCATGAATCTTTTCCAATTTGGATGGTAAGGCTAACTGATAGGCGACTAGCCCTACTCTTTCGGTGATCTCATACAGTCCAATAAAGTATGGACTTAATTTGCCTTTCCTACCAAATCTCAAAACCTTTTTCCATGGAGACACTTTCAAAAATACCTTATCACTGACCTGAAACTCAATCTCTTTCCATTTCAGATCTACGTATGATTTTTGTCTATCCGGAGCGGCTTTCAAACAATCACGTATTATCTTTACTTTTCTTCGGTTTCTCTGACTAAATCAACTCTGCGAATTTGATTTTCTTTGAGTTCTGTCCAATACAAAGGCGTTCGAAACTTACGCCCATAAAATGCCTCATAAGGTGCCATTTTCAAACTCGATTGAAAATTATTGTTGTAGGCAAATTCCACTAAAGGTAAATACTTTTCCCAATTACCTTAGAACTCAAGAACACAACGTCACAGCATATCTTCAAGAATTTGAATTACTCGCTCAGACCAACCATCAGTCTGCGGATGAAAGCTGTACTAAAATTCAACTTTGTACCTAAAGCCTCCTGCAACTTCTTTCAGAATCGCGAAGTGAACCTCGGATCTCTATCCGATATAATCAATAAAAGACTCCGTGCAACCTCACTATTTCAGAAATATACAACTTGGCTAGCTTGTCAAGTGAATAGTCGATACGTACCAGTATAAAATGAGCTGACTTTGTCAATCGATCAACAATAACCCATACAACATCTTTCTTTCTCGATTTCAAAGGCAAACCTTTCACAAGATCCATAGTAATACGGTCCCATTTCCACTCTGGAACTGTCACAGGCTGGAGTAAGCCTGAAGGTACTTGGTGTTCAGCTTTCACTTGTTGACAAATCAAGCATCTCGAAACGAACTTGGAAATATCTCTTTTCATACTTGGCCACCAATACAATTTCTTCAAGTCATTGTACATTTTTGTACTACCCAGATGCATAGACAAACAACCACTATGGGCCTCAAGAAAAATCTTCTAAATCAACTCAGTATTCTTAGGAATACAAATCCTATCTCAGAACATTAAGCAACCATCGAAACTAATACGAAAGTCTGATTCCATACCCTATTCACATTGGACTCTTTTGGCTTGCAAATCACCATCAGTTTTTTGAGCTTCATAAATCTCTTGAAGAAACATTGGTCTAGCTCTTAACTCAGCTAGAATCAAACCATCATCTAATAAGGCGAGCTGAGTGTTCATAGCCCTCAATGCAAACAAGGATTTCCTACTTAAGGCATCGGCGACCACGTTCGCCTTTCCCGGGTGATAATCAATCACCAACTTATAATCTTTTATCAACTCTAACCATCTCCATTGTCATAGGTTCAAGTCCTTTTGAGTCATCAAGTACTTTAGACTTTTATGGTTGGTATACACACAACATTTTTTTCCATACAGATGACGTCTCTAAATCTTCAACGCAAACACAATGGCAGCCAATTCCAAATTGTGTGTTGGATAATTATTCTCATGCAGTTTCAGCTGCCTTGAGGCATAAGCTATCACCTTATCTTATTACATAAGTACACAACCCAATCCATTCAGAGACGCATCACTAAAAACCACAAATTCTTTTCTCGGTTCAGGTTGCACTAAAACCGGTGCCTCGGTCAACAATGCCTTTAGTTTCTCAAAACTCTGCTGACATTTTTCCGTCCATTCGAACTTGACATCTTTCTGTAACAAATCTCATCATCGGAGTGGCAACCATGGAGAATACTTTCACAAAACATTTGTAATAACTGACCAAACCTAGAAAGCTTCCGACCTCAGTTACATTTCTTAGTGGTTTCCATTCAACAATAGTTGAAATCTTACTCGGGTCAACTCTAATACCATCATCTAAAATAATGTGACCAAAAACCCGACTTTTCAAAGCCAAAATTCACTTTTACTAAACTTAGCATACGACTGCTTGTCTCTCAAAGTTTGCAAAATAGTTCTTAAGTGCTCGGCATGCTCGGTCTCACCACAAGAATAAATCAGGATATCGTCCATAAAAAAACCATAACTTTATCCAAGTAAGGTCAGAAAATACGGTTAATTAAATCCATAATTACCGTGGGAGCATTTGTTAAACCAAAAGGCATAGCAAAAAATTCATAGTGACCATACCTTGTCCGAAATGCAATCTTCGGCATATCAAATTCCTTAACTCTCAATTGGTAGTAACCAGACCTCAAGTCTATCTTTGAAAACACCGTGGCTCTCTTCAATTGATCAAACAAATCATCGATTCTTAGCAAGGGATACTTGTTTTTTATGGTTTCCTTATTCAGCTGTTGTTAGTCTAATCTCATTGAACCATCCTTCTTCTTCACAAATAGTACTGGTGCTCCCCACGGAGAATAACTAGTTCTCACAAAACCTTTATTCATTAACTCTTGCAACTGAACTTTCAACTCCCTTAACTCCGTCGAAGCCATCCTGTACGGA